>NW_007377634.1:164821-270549 GCF_000475195.1 Diaphorina citri | reverse complement strand
AACTATATGTTCTTCGAAAAAAGGCTGAGCTTTTCTCATGGTAACCTGTCCACCTGGTCTCTAGGGCGGTCAGACATTCGTTAGTTATACAGTTCATATCAAAGCTACATGACATTATCTTGCTGCTTCCAGATAACATACAAATAATATCAACTCATCACTTTTTCCCAAGTTCTTGTTGTTTTACACATAAGAATCAAGATAACAAATAAGCGAAAAAAAGTTAAATTAATAGAATAACACTACCAATACATAAAGATTAAAACAAAAAAAAAAAGGATGAGATAGTTCCACCGCCGTTTTTATTTCGTAGCAATGAAACAACTGCTACATTAGACGCATGTGGCCTGTGTCGTAGCATGCCCATCCCGTAGTATGCCTCTCATCAGATGGGCGAGAAGAGACACAGTACTTCCCATTTAGGTGCTGGGTCAACACGAGAACACCAGAAAGTAACCCGTTGAAATATTTGCAATCAAAAAACGAGTAGTACAAATTTTTGTCGATGGTGCGATTCGAACTCGGGACCTTCTGCATGGCAAGCAAGCGCGTTACCACTGGACCAACCAATTGGTACCCAATTCCTCCGTTCTTAGATAAATACTCTAGAGTCTAGAACTGGAACTTTCCAATAACCTAGTTAATTAACCATGGGTAAGAACAAAAATGTTCACACCTTTTGTTCCCGACTAATTTCAACAAAAGATGTCGAAACACACCTCAGTGTAAAGAGTGGCTTATAGCAATGATTCAGAACTGAATTGAGGAGTAGGCGAACTTATAGCGATCATTCAAAAAAAAAAAAAAAACAAAAAAACAAAAACAAAAAAACAAGGCGACCAGAATGCGACTAGATGACTGATTGTATGCAAACGCCAATCTTGAATTCCAACAATACCAACACAATAAAACAATGCGGTACCTATAATACCTTGTGAAATTCGCTTTTTTTTTTCAAACTTTCATTGTTTTCTGAATTAGAAACTATCAACTCGTGTTTGTTTGTAATATCTCTTAACATGACTGATTGTATGCAAACGCCAATCTTGAATTCCAACAATACCAACACAATAAAACAATGCGGTACCTATAATACCTACCTTGTGAAATTCGCTTTTTTTCAAACTTTCATTGTTTTCTGAATTAGAAACTATCAAAACTCGTGTTTGTTTGTAATCTCTTAACATGATTAACTTGGGTTTCATATATTGTTCTTGTTATTTTGTTGAATAGCTTTGGTTAACTCAATTGGTTTTCGTGTGGATTGTCACTGGCGGAATAGCTTTGGTATTATTTGTTCGATACTTTGGATATCTACTTGTTTCTTTTCATATTCATATGAATTTTCTACAATATGCCTCCATTATTGTCTTGAATAACTCGTTTTTACTTTCCTTACCCTACAGGAATTGTGCCCAGCCAGCCTAGTTATATCTTGAAGCGTTCCTGCTTTGTAAATGCTTGGTCGCGGGTTCAATTTCCATCCGGACCGAACTTTATCCTAAATTTCGTCACCCATCCTGTATTATTATTATTCCGTACTCCAGCAGTAGGCTACTACTATTATTGTGGTCAAATTCTCAAATTATATTGAGGATAAAATTCCACACCTCGGCTGGGATTGAACCAACGCCCTCCTGTTTACCAGGCGAGCGTTTTGACCACTACACCACCGAGGCAGGTTAAAGTAGTGCAGAATCCCGATAAAACTCGGATAGGAGAAACCCGACTTCCCTGTATCTAGACCGCGTTATTGCTGCTCGACCCATATGAAAAGCTTACTGGAAATTTCGGCCTGGTATCTTCCGTGTTTAAAGTACAACAGCCAGCCTAGTTAGCTTGGTTGGTAGCGTGGCTGCCTTATAGGCGCTGGTCCACGGGTTCGATTCCCGCCCGGACCGGATTTTATCCTGAACGGATAATGTTCGTTCTCGGAATGGCTGGCTTTCTCCTATCCTGTCTTTCTTCTCTCTTAGGACGATAAGACCTTAGCTGTCTCCACTAAATTCTCATTTCTCCACTATCCTTATCAACTTATCAAGGTCAACCTTCGGATTTTGAATGCCGCCGCGGATTTTGGTTCCGTTACGCCCGAGGATGGCACCATCACTTGTACTTTCTCTGGAACTTCCACACCAAACCATACCAAACCCAGACCAGAATATATCAGAATACCTGAAGACCAGAACCTGAAATGTTCACATGGGATTCACCTCGCTGCCAGTTCTAACTTTCTTCTTCTAATAAGCAGGTCGCGTGTTCGAAGTTAGATCGACATATTCTTTCAGTATTCAATATCTTTCGGTATCAAATAAAAATCAGAAGTTTTTTTTTTTTTTTTTTTTTAAGAATACAAATTTCAGTGTTGTTTTTTGTTCTTTTTTTCGGAACAAACAAAATTATTGACAAAGTATTGTTTTTTGCTGATTTTTCAAGTGCGTGCAAGGTGTAAGTTTTGGTAATTTGACGAGCGTTCCGAGTGATTTTCTTGCTGAAGTAGGTACCTAATTTGAGTGTTTTTTGTGCGTTTTTTATTTGCTTTGACAATTTTATTTGTCTTTTTGTTGTTTTTATTTGTTTAGAAATTATCGAAGAAGTTTGTTGTGTTTAGGCTCGGCATCCGGCGTTGCTTCTGTGCGTTTTTTATTTGCTTTGATAATTTCATTTGTCTTTTTGTTGTTTTTTGTTTAGAAATTATCGAAGAAGTTTGTTGTGTTTAGGCTTGGCATCCGGCGTTGCTTCTGTCAAGGTAATTATTGTCATTGGTACTTGGATTTGTAATAAGTTGACTATAGTGACTAATAGCATTAGACTCACTTTAACTATGGCTATTGTCAAGGTAATTATTGTCATTGGTACTTGGATTTGTAATAAGACTATAGTGACTAATAGCATTAGACTCACTTTAACTATGGCTATTACCCATTTAAAAGCTATTAACTAGAGCTATAAAGTATAAAGTCTGATGCCTATACTTTTAATGACATCATGTTTCATGTTTCGCTTGTGCTTTCAAAGAAATTTTTACCGATACATTACCTATCCTGTGTATGTATCTGTTGTGGTTTACCTACGATTATGTGTAAAGATGACATGGTAAATTTAACGATTCTAAAACCATCGACCATTTTCAGGTAGTGCTTGTAAAGTGAGATCAATAATAATAATAACAACGCATAAACAGGGCCGGATTAGCCCCCCGCGGGGGGTCAAGGTAATTATTGTCATTGGTACTTGGATTTGTAATAAGACTATAGTGACTAATAGCATTAGACTCACTTTAACTATGGCTATTATTTAAAAGCTATTAACTAGAGCTATAAAGTCTGCCTACTGCCTATACTTTTAATGACATGTTTCATGTTTCGCTTGTGCTTCCAAAGAAATTTTACCAGTACATTACCTATCTACTAAGAATAAGAACGCAGTAATAGCTGACAATATGACAGACTATCAAGTTGCCGGTGAGAAAGGTACTTACATTTCAAGGAATACGAGGGCTTGGTTACTTCAAATCAAACTAGTACTTCAGTAATCAGTGCCTATCAAGTCTAGACTTTACAGAACTTACAATAGCAACTGATAAGAAAGTAGATAGGTAAGTTAAGTGAAAGTGACAAATGTACAATCAACGAAAAAAGATAAGCCCTAGCTCTCTCTAGAGGAGGCAGGCGGAGGAGGAGAACTATCGATAGTTTTGACTATCGAACGCTATCGATAGTTGAGGCTTGACTATCGATAGTTTTCGATAGTTTTTTTCTGCACATTTTTCGTTTGTTTTGGTCGTTTTAGAAGTGAAAAGTGTCAAAAAAATTGTAAAAAAAAAGTCCCGGTATTTTTTTAAAATCTTCCGAAATTTCAAATTTTGCCGCCAGTCCCACTCTTCGCAACAAAAACCGGTTTTCGTATGACAGAGCGGGGTAACTTGGACCATTTTTTTTTCTTTTGATGAAAATAGGGGTAACTTGGTACGACAAGCCAGGAAACATTCCTTATATCGTATCTTCGTTTTTAACCTTTTATCATCGAAATAATGTTTTTTAGTGCCATATTTTGGCCAAATAAGTGCCATATTCTGCCGGTCTCTGGTAATGTAATAAAAGACAAACTTCAATTTCGTTTTCGAGTGCTTAAAAAAATTATGCTCTTTTTATTCAAGATTTTCACAAGATGCGTGTTTATAAAATGTATCATAACTTCACACACGAGTTGTGTTAAGTAGGGTACAAAAACGTAGGTAAAGTATACAATACAGATTTCTAATGTTAACATGCGTTTAGTTCGAAAAAACCTTAGAACTAAATTCAATATAATGTACAAAAAAAATTAAACTAAACATAGTAGACATACATAGCTTAATTTAGTGAAGTTAAGCAGCGCCCAGCGCGTTGGATGAGTGACAAGTCGGACTGTGTCCAAACCTTAACTTGTTTTATAAACCGACGACGGCTTTTGTTGGAGCCCTTTTTTTCTACAATAATAGTTCTTGCAAATTTCCAGAGGGGTCAGTTAAAAACAGCCCGGGCCAAGCGAAATTTCGACCTTCTGACTAGCTTAGGGAATTGTGTTCTAAGTGTCTACTACCTTCATACTTAGGTATGCCACTGGATTTTTTTTTTTTTTTCGTTTGTACCGTTACTTTCCGAGAAAAACGGTTTTCCCCGGGGGGGCGTGCTAACGTCAGCCCGGCCAAAGTCTAAATTTTAACATATTACTGCCTGGATTTTCAAATCGGAGGGTTTTTCTGAAGAAACCCTTTCACCCAATCTATTTTCATTCACCAAGAGCCTTGCAGAAGATACCAGGGAGAACAATGAAAATCAAGATTTCGGTCGCGGCAAAAGAATCAATTAAATAAACATCCTCCATATTTAAAATCCACATTTCACACTGTCATCTCACTTTCAATCTCAAGTCTACCGCTTCTTCTTCTTAGCCGGCGGTTTTTCTGGCGTTTTCGTTTCCGCCGCAGTGGTTTCTGCAGGAGCGGCCGCCCCTCTCTTCTTGCCCTTGCCTTCGGTGACCGGAGTGTTATTGGCGTTTGCCGCACTACCCGCTCCCTTCTTTCCCTTCTGTTGCTTTTTCTCGGCTTTCTCTTTCTCTTCCAGTTCCTGGTTTTCTCGTTCGATGAGTGTGATGAGAGTGTTACATCTGGGGGAGAAAATTGGAGAATAAAATAGTAAGAATTTGTTTCAGTAAAAAAAAAGAGTTTTTTTTCGAATAAGTCGTTTTAACACAGGAATACCAGATCGTTCAAGCCGAAAAAAGAGGGTACTGTAACAACAGAGGTCTGAAATCGAAGAAAGAAGGATTTTTTGTATTTGTGTACATTAAATTAAAATAACCAATACTTACAGAGTAATAAAGAGTCTAAAAATAACGATTAAACCAATGAAAATATACCTACCTTCGAACTTGTACACAGACTGCGTGGGAGCGTCAAGCGTGAAATCTCGCAGGGAACTTTCACCAATTTTTTGTATTTGTGTACATTAAATTAAAATAACCAATACTTACAGAGTAATAAAGAGTCTAAAAATAACGATTAAACCAATGAAAAAATACCTACCTTCGAACTTGTACACAGACTGCGTGGGAGCGTCAAGCGTGAAATCTCGCAGGGAACTTTCACCCAGTTGTTCGAATTTCTTATTAAGTTCCTCGGTTTTGGCTTCGCAGCGCTCCAGAATGACATCGATATCTTCATCGGTGATCTCGGAGTCTTTGCCGGCAAACACGTGGTCTGCCCCGTGCCGAATAATATTCAGCATTTCATCCTGGTCAGGGGAGAGAGAGGAGAGGTAAGATTGATGTTGTTATAATTTAGAATTTTCAATAAATAAGTACATGGGAAGGGAAGAATACTTAGGATATGGAGGGGAGAGGGGACGAGGGAGGGAGGGAGAGGGAGAGGGAGAGAGAGAGGGGGGGAGGGAGTAAGATCATTAAACGTTAATTTAGTAAATTGAAAAACTTGTATGGATAGTAGATTTTGAAGGATTGTCGGGAGGAAAAAGATGTTAATTGAAAGGTGTTAATTTCCAGATACAGAGGGAACCTCTTAAACTCTAAAGGAGCTAATGAAGAGTTACACATCCATATGCCAATTGGGGTTTCAAGAGAGATAAATTTTGAAAAGTTCGGGTTATTGAGGTAGAGACTGTTTTAACCCGAATTCCGGAAATGTCTTGAGCTAGAAGTATTCTAGACATTTTTATCTCTCTCTTTCTTTTCTTTTGGGAAAATGACTTGATAGTCAATTCCCAGCATTTGATACCAAACAACCATATTTAATTTTTTCAAAACACGATGGAAATATTTGTTACTATTAGTTGATTGCTTAAATCACTTACCTTGCCCAAGGCATTCTTGCTGTCCACCAGTCTGCCCTGCTGGATGACCAACTTGTCCAGATGTAGCTTCACCTCCGCCTTCTCCACTATCTTCTCCTCCACAGTGTGTTCCGTAATCAGACGGAACACACGCACCTGTTTCTTCTGACCAATACGATGAGCTCGATCCTAGAAGAGGAAAATGAAGAACAGAACTTTGTAAAAGGGAAAAGGAAATTGAATGTGTGACAAGCATCAAAAGTAGTCCATACAACCCAATAGACAAAAGTAGTTCCCCGATTAATACACTACACCAAATTTTATTATGTGACTTGAACTCAAACCACCAACCTCCAGATCCAGAGTCCACCGTGATAACCACTACAGAACTCATGTCGAAAAAAAGTTCCTACAGAGAGCAAACTTCCTCTAAGTGATGAACATTATATCCCTATTTATCTTCTTCTTCCTACCCTTTTCCTACTTAAAGGGTCGGCGTTTCTTGTCAGTCAATTCCAGGCAGCCCTTTTATGTACCTAATGTCCTGTTAATTTTTTCTCGCTCAAGTCTTGATTCACACAACCTTTCCACTTTTTCTGCGGTCTCCCTTGCCCTTTTCTCCCCCTCACTTCAACTCTCTCATCTCTTTTCCCTATTTAGCTTTCATTTCTGCCCTATTAGAATTATACAAACTTTCATTGTGTGATTGAACTGAAACAGGTGTCCCTCACATTTTTCCCCCGGCTAAAGAAAGATGATCTCGAAGGTACGTGTAATGTTCAACAGCCCCTTCAAGCTTTGGTTAAAGTTGATACAACAGGCCCTAGCCTAAAAATGTGAAAAGATAATTTGGAAAAATAAATAAACAATGATTCCCAAAAAAAAAAAAAAAAAAAAAAAAAAAACACACACACACACACACACAAAGGGAATGAGTAAAAAAAGGAATTTGAATCGTGTTAAGCATAAATGCTTGTCACGAGTATCGTTCCCCGATTGATAAATTACGCTAAATTTTATGACTGGACATGGAATCGAACCACCAACCTCCAGATCCAAAGTCTACCGTCCTAACCACTACACCATTGAGGTTGGTAAAGGGAATAAGTGCTTACAATCCTACCCTCCTTATTCATGTACCATCTAACTTACCTATTAATTGGCAGGAACTCTAGGTTGAGATTTACCACTGTGGATTGTCTCGGGATTGAGTTTAATCCGAGATCGATCCAAGTTTCAAGTGTAGGGAAAAATGTATCCCATAAAATATCAAAATAGACAAGACCTTGGTTAAACTGCAAGAGTAAAGGTACTTTTCAGTCCTATCTCAGCAGGATAAACAAGGTTTCTATAACTTCGTAGATTCATAGAAGCTTGAATAAACAAGGTATATTCTACATATATGTATCTATCACTTCGTAGATTCGTATAAGCGTAACCCGTCTTTTAGGGCTGTACAGTATACACCCAAGCCTCAAAGGTGTACAGTTTACACCCAAGCCTCAAATTGGGCTTTTTGTGTACGGAGTTTAGTATACACCCAAGCCTCAAAGGTGTACAGTATACACCCAAGCCTCAAAGGTGTACAGTATACACCCAAGCCTCAAAGTGGGCTTTTTATGTACGGAGTTCAGCTGCTATCTATCACTTACCTGTGTCAATAGTTCTTCCTTCTCAGCAAGTTCCTCTTCCGTGAGAGGCTCGGATTCGTCGATTTTCTTCTGCTCTTCCTTCTGGGCCTTGGTGGCGTCCGAGCCCAGCTCTGGATTTTTGGGCACCTTGTACCCGACCCGGAGTTTAGCTGCTATCTATCACTTACCTGTGTCAATAGTTCTTCCTTCTCAGCAAGTTCCTCTTCCGTGAGAGGCTCGGATTCGTCAATTTTCTTCTGCTCCTCCTTCTGGGCCTTGGTGGCGTCCGAGCCCAGCTCTGGATTTTTGGGCACCTTGACCTTACAAAAAACACCGAGCACGCAAAATACAAGGGCAAATCAAGTGAGTCACAGAAGTGTGATAAAGTCACAGAAATAAAGATAAAGAGTATTTTTATCAAGAAGAGGTAAGATTGATGTTGTTATAATTTAGAATTTTCAATAAATAAGTACATGGGAAGGGAAGAATACTTAGGATATGGAGGGGAGAGAGAGAGAGAGAGGGGGGGGAGGAGGGAGGGAGTAAGATCATGAAACGTTAATTTAGTAAACTGAAAAACTTGTATGGATAGTAGATTTTGAAGGATTGTCGGGAGGAAAAAGAAGTTAATTGAAAGGTGTTAATTTTCAGATAGAGGGAACCTCTTAAACTCTAAAGGAGCTAATGTTTGAAGCTAATGAAGAGTTAAACATCCATATGCCAATTGGGGTTTCAAGAGAGATAAATTTTGAAAAGTTCGGGTTATTGAGGTAGAGACTGTTTTAACCTGATTTCCGGAAATGTCTTGAGCTAGAAGTATTCTAGAAACTAGAAATCTAGACATTTTTATCTCTCTTTTTCTTTTCTTTAGGAAAATGCCTTGATAGTCAATTCCCAGCATTTGATACCAAACAACCATATTTAATTTTTTCAAAACACGATGGAAATACATACATGTTTGTTACTATTAGTTGATAGTAACATGCATACCTGGGGGAAAACAAGAACACAATAGCCTTAGCGGAAGAAAGTGGGTGGTAAATAAAATATTAAGGGCGGGTAGATACACAAAGCCTCTCCACCAAATTCTGTCGTTGTATTTTTCATCATTTTCAATTTCTTCCCATCTCCAATTCCGACCCGTCCCTTAAGATGGAACGATTAAGATTAGTTGATTGCTTAAATCACTTACCTTGCCCAAGGCATTCTTGCTGTCCACCAGTCTGCCCTGCTGGATGACCAACTTGTCCAGATGTAGCTTCACCTCCGCCTTCTCCACTATCTTCTCCTCCACAGTGTGTTCCGTAATCAGACGGAACACACGCACCTGTTTCTTCTGACCGATACGATGAGCTCGATCCTAGAAGAGGAAAATGAAGAACAGAACTTTGTAAAAGGGAAAAGGAAATTGAATGTGTGACAAGCATCAAAAGTAGTCCTTACAACCCAATAGACAAAAGTAGTTCCCCGCTTAATACACTACACTAAAATTTATTATGTGATCCAGAGTCCACCGTGATAACCACTACTGAGGGAGTAAGATCATTAAACGTTAATTTAGTAAATTGAAAAACTTGTATGGATAGTAGATTTTGAAGGATTGTCGGGAGGAAAAAGAAGTTAATTGAAAGGTGTTAATTTCCAGATACAGAGGGAACCTCTTAAACTCTAAAGGAGCTTATGTTTGAAGCTAATGAAGAGTTAAACATCCATATGCCAATTGGGGTTTCAAGAGAGATAAATTTTGAAAAGTTCGGGTTATTGAGGTAGAGACTGTTTTAACCCGAATTCCGGAAATGTCTTGAGCTAGAAGTATTCTAGACATTTTTATCTCTCTCTTTCTTTTCTTTTGGGAAAATGACTTGATAGTCAATTCCCAGCATTTGATACCAAACAACCATATTTAATTTTTTCAAATTTCTTTTGGGAAAATGACTTGATAGTCAATTCCCAGCATTTGATACCAAACAACCATATTTAATTTTTTCAAAACACGATGGAAATTTTCCTCTCCCTATCCTGTCTTGCTTCTCTGATTTCGGGACGATAAGACCACAGCAATTACAGTTCCCTCTATTACTTGGTGGCTTTCTCCTATCCTGTCTTGCTTCTCTGATTTCGGGACGATAAGACCACAGCAATTACAGTTCCCTCTATTACTTGGAAAAAAAAACTTTCGTAGCTACCGATTTTTATCAAACATTCGTCTCACTCACCTTGGGTGCTTTGGGTTCGCTCGTTCTCAGCGCCTCCTTGAAATAAGCGTCGACAGCATAGTTGGCTTTCCTCTCTCGTTTGGGTGGCTCGATCCAGTGTCCAATCGGGACTATCTTCTGCTTCTCTCGATAATCCTCACCTAGTCATAGTGGACAAGAAGAAAATGTTTGAAGAGTTACTGTTAATTAGATTCAGCTGATTCAAGATCACAGTACACAGTGTCCAACACCCACACAAACAACAACAAACCAAGTTCAGTCATCTTGGACGTTTTGCTCACAGCCGTTGAAAAGGAGCTTAACAATTCGTCTCTGCATTTTCTTCAAAGGGTTTATGACATACTGAGGGGCGTATAAAAAAGCCTACTGAGGGGCGTATAAAAAAGCCTACGAGAGAGACGAAACTCGAGTGAGATGTAAAATCCCCAAGAACTCTAGTCAAATATAAAATAGGGCAAGCAATTATGTTAGAAGAGAAAATAGAAGGTCATGATGGAAAATGAATGTCGTGAACCTGAGCTGTTCCAATCGGTCGATACAAACTTTAGCCATTTTGCTAAAGTTTCAGACGAGAAGTTCATTATGTAGAGGGTTGAATGGTAGAAATTGTCCTAAGAAATAATTTAGCACTAGTAATTTGTGTACAATTTTTTGTATTCTTTTAATTTCAATATTAATCTCCTAGAAATAGGCTATTACAGTACGTACCATGGCTTGCAAGTCCATCTGGGGATTCCAATCGCTGTCGTACAGAACAACCACATCTGCCGTGGCCAAGTTAATACCCAGACCTCCGGCTCGTGTCGACAGCATGAAGATAAAGATGTCCGAACCTTCCATGTTGAAATCATTGATCTGACGTTGACGATCCTCATGAGCCGTCTGACCGTCTAGACGACAGTACTGTGGGAGAGAAAAGAGGAGAAAGTTAGAAGAAAAAAATATAAATAAGTAGCAAAAAAACATTGAAAAGAAGAAGAAAAAGAAGAAGAAGAAAAAGAAGAAAAAGAAGAAGAAGAAGAAGAAGAAGAAGAAAGATTGTACCGTGGAACCGCTTTCGCATTACTTCCAGACACATTCTTTTACATCCATGCCTATCCAATCTGTCCGAAAATTTCAGTTCAGGCCGGGATTTGAACCCAGCACCTCCGCAGAGTTTTCTTACCTTGAATCCTCGCCAATAGCGTATGTATGTATGTATGTATGTATGTATGTATGTATGTATGTATGTATGTATGTATGTATGTATGGTAACATGCATACCTGGGGGAAAACAAGAACACAATAGCCTTAGCGGAAGAAAGTGGGTGGTAAATAAAATATTAAGGGCGGGTAGATGCACAAAGCCTCTCCACCAAATTCTGTCGTATTTTTCATCATTTTCAATTTCTTCCCATCTCCAATTTCGACCCGTCCCTTAAGATGGAACGATTAAGAAGGATATGTATGTATGTAAATAAATAATTATTACTAGAATTTGAAATTTAAGATATGTAGCAATAAATCCTTAATCCGACTACAATATTTTCAATCGAGCCAGTATTGCTTGCTGGGCGAAAGGCGGCTTTTAACGCTAGAGGCTTTCTTCACCACCTAACCCTTGGAACTTTTTTATTATGTGATCATTTGGTCAAAGTCTCAAATAAATCATAAAATTCCATGCCTCGGTTGGGATCGAACCTGCGTCCTCCTGTTTACCAGGCGAGCGTCTTAACTACTACGCCACCGAGGTACTTACGAGATATCTATCTTCTTCCTCTGTGTAGTTCTTGCCCTTGTTAGCGCCGTACGCTATTCTCAATTGATGGAATGGAGCTCTATAGCGCGACATCTTGAACCTGCGTCCTCCTGTTTACCAGGCGAGCGTCTTAACTACTACGCCACCGAGGTACTTACGAGATATCTATCTTCTTCCTCTGTGTAATTCTTGCCCTTGTTAGCGCCGTACGCTATTCTCAATTGATGGAATGGAGCTCTATAGCGCGACATCTTTGCTTCCAATGCCTTCTTGATACTGCCTCGGCGTAGGATTTTCGCTTCACCTGTGAATCAACAGAGAAAGGAACGCTTTAGGCCCGACTTACACTAA
The DNA here is from genome assembly GCF_000475195.1 of Diaphorina citri. Taxonomy (NCBI): domain Eukaryota; kingdom Metazoa; phylum Arthropoda; class Insecta; order Hemiptera; family Psyllidae; genus Diaphorina; species Diaphorina citri. Next base: position 258,281 of record NW_007377634.1, on the reverse strand, counting down.
CCCCATATTCAACAACAGATATTTTATTAATTGAGACCAATATAATGAATTACTCATAAATAGTGAGAGAGTAAGGGGTTGTCTGGCTGGGGGACGTTAAACGGGGAGTAGACCAGCTTAGTCTGCCTGGGGGACTTTAAACAGGGAGTATACCAGCCTGAATTTCCCTTGCTAAAGAAATAGCAAAGGTTGAGTGCGAAGGGCATAAACTCGTAAAATTTGTGGCCAAAACCAAATGTCAGCCCAAAGTAAACACCCTAGTTAGGGCTGATTGAGAGGCTGACGAAAAACGCCGACCCCATCTGTACACGGGAAAAGGCGAAGAAAAAGAAGAAGTTTCAAGTTACCTTTCTCAATCTGACTACAGAACTCATGTCGAAAAAAAGTTCCTACAGAGAGCAAACTTCCTCTAAGTGATGAACATTATATCCCTATTTATCTTCTTCTTCCTACCCTTTTCCTACTTAAAGGGTCGGCGTTTCTTGTCAGTCAATTCCAGGCAGCCCTTTTGTGTACCTAATGTCCTGTTAATTTTTTCTCGCTCAAGTCTTGATTCACACAACCTTTCCACTTTTTCTGCGGTCTCCCTTGCCCTTTTCTCCCCCTCACTTCAACTCTCTCATCTCTTTTCCCTATTTAGCTTTCATTTCTGCCCTATTAGAATTATACAAACTTTCATTGTGTGATTGAACTGAAACAGGTGTCCCTCACATTTTTCCCCCGGCTAAAGAAAGATGATCTCAAAGGTACGTACCATGGCTTGCAAGTCCATCTGGGGATTCCAATCGCTGTCGTACAGAACAACCACATCTGCCGTGGCCAAGTTAATACCCAGACCTCCGGCTCGTGTCGACAGCATGAAGATAAAGATGTCCGAACCTTCCATGTTGAAATCATTGATCTGACGCTGACGATCCTCGTGAGCCGTCTGACCATCTAGACGACAGTACTGTGGGAGAGAAAAGAGGAGAAAGTTAGAAGAAAAAAATATAAATAAGTAGCAAAAAACATTGAAAAGAAGAAGAAGGAAGAAAAAGAAGAAGAAGAAGAAGGAAGAAAAAAAAGAAGAAGAAAAAGAAGAAGAATCAAAAAAGATTGTACCGTGGAACCGCTTTCGCATTACTTCGAGGCACATTCTTTTACATCCATCCCTATCCAAGAACGGAGAAGATCTGTCAGAAAACTTCAGTTCAGGCCGGGATTTGAACCCAGCACCTCCGCAGAGTTTTTATTACCTTGAATCCTCGCCAGTAAACTCCCTTCTTTCAAATTTTTTTTTTTTTTTTTTTTTTTTTTTTTTTTGTGAATTTTTCACTAACTAAAAAAGAGAATCTACGATAATCTTTCTTCTACGGCCTTCCCAAGATCAATCAATTTGAAAAATACCAATGGTGACCCTCCCCCTTTCCTTTCCACCTTTCCCACGGTGACCCACCTTTCCACCAATCTTTCGATATGACGTCAAGACTTGTTTCTGGTGCGGCAAAATCCAAATTACTTAATCTCTTTGTATTTTTTTCTATTAACGTATTTTCTGTTAACATAATTTATTAAAGTGAAACTTTGAATGTTTATCGAACCACCAACCTCCAGATCCAAAGTCTACCGTCCTAACCACTACACCATTGAGGTTGGTAAAGGGAATAAGTGCTTACAATCCTCCCCTCCTTATTCATGTACCATCTAACTTACCTATTAATTGGCAGGAACTCTAGGTTGAGTTTTACCACTGTGGATTATCTCGGGGTTGAGTTTAATCCGAGATTGATCCAAATTTCAAGCGTAGGGAAAAATGTATCCCATAAAATATCAAAATAGACAAGACCTTGGTTAAACTGCGAGAGTAAAGGTACTTTTCAGTCCTATCTCAGCAGGATAAACAAGGTATATTCTATATCTATCACTTCGTAGATTCGTATAAGCTTAACCCATCTTTTAGGGCGTAGGAGGTGATGCACACGTCCCACTCTCCCGGCATCATCACGTCGCGAATCATCGCGTTCTGAAACACACGAGACGAGGGAAATGTAAAAAAAAGTAGCAAGAAAAGCTGATTGGACTGGACTGGTTTGATTACAACTCTAAGCAACTCTTCAACGCTACCAGCAACACCATATTGCCATGATGATTTCCAACCTTCAATAGGATAGGAGAGGAAAATAAAGAAGAAGAAGAAGAAGAAGAAGAAGAAGAAGAAGAAGAAGCTTTATTTAGTTGGGAATAAGAGCACTGCTTTATTGAGAAAACGGGTGCGTGAAGTTATTCAACACAAAATCAGAGGAAATTGTCTCAATATACATAGGTAGGTACATTTACGACTTAAAATCAATTCTAGAAGTAAGGATGTAGGGATATGTATGTAAGACACATTATTGATTCAGTTAATACCAGAAAGTTTTTTTCCCCCAACTCATTTGTATTTCAACAGGTTGCAGTAAATAGTTACTTAACCACTTCAAGTAAGGCCTTCTAAGCAACTCTTCAACGCTACCAGCAACACCATATTGCCATGATGATTTCCAACCTCCAATAGGATAGGAGAGGAAAATAAAGAAGTAGAAGAAGAAGAAGCTTTATTTAGTTGGGAATAAGAGCACTGCTTTATTGAGAAAACGGGTGAGTAAAATTATTCCACACAAAATCAGAGGAAATTGTCTCAATATAGGTACATTTACGACTTAAAATCAATTCTAGAAGTAAGGATGTAGGGATATGTATGTAAGACACATTAGTGATTCAGGTAATCCCAGAAAGTTTTTTTCCCCCAACTCATTTGTATTTCAACAGGTTGCAGTAAATAGTTACTTAACCACTTCAAGTAAGGCCTATGAATGTTAGCATATTATAAACATTCATCAATAAAGCAAATATTGTGAGCCCCACCGGCCATGCCTTTTCCACAAGTTTGGCCATGCCTCGGGATGAACTAGCGGGATTCCGGAGCGAAGCGACGGAATTCAGCTAGTGTTAGCATATAAACATTCATCAATAAAGCAAATATTGTGAGCCCTACTCTATAAAACTCGCTCTGGCATCCTATTCTATAAAACTCGCTCTGGCATCCTATTCTATAAAACTCACTCTGGCATCCTATTCTATAAAACTCACTCTGGCATCCTGATCTCCTATCAAGCAGATAGCTCGTAGTGTAGGGCACCACTTCTTGAACTCATTCATCCAGTTGAGTAAGGTAGACTTGGGTACAATGACAATGTGAGGCCCCGCTATGTTCCGATAGTGCTTCATGTATCTGGAGATGGAATGAGAAAAATAATGGTTACACATTTATATGGTAATCCATGGTCTTCATGTTACTTGTTTATTTATACTGTGGACCAAATTAGAAATAAGAACTTGGGTACAATGACAATGTGAGGCCCCGCTATGTTCCGATAGTGCTTCATGTATCTGGAGATGGAATGAGAAAAATAATGGTTACACTATACACATTTAAGTACATAGAAATTGGGATATGGTAATTCATGGTCTTCATGTTACTTGTTTATTTATACTGTGGACCAAATTAGAAATAAGAATATTTTAAAGACATCTCTACAGAACTCATGTCGAAAAAAAGTTCCTACAGAGAGCAAACTTCCTCTAAGTGATGAACATTATATCCCTATTTATCTTCTTCTTCTTCTTCTTCTTCTTCTTCTTCTTCTTCTTCTTCTTCTTCTTCTTCTTCTTCTTCCTACCCTTTTCCTACTTAAAGGGTCGGCGTTTCTTGTCAGTCAATTCCAGGCAGCCCTTTTATGTACCTAATGTCCTGTTCATTTTTTCTTGATTCACACAACCTTTCCACTTTTTCTGCGGTCTTCCTCGCCCTTTTCTCCCCCTCACTTCAACTCTCTCATCTCTTTTCCCTATTTAGCTCTCATCTCTGCCCTATTAGAATTATACAAACTTTATGCAATATGCAGAGCATCATTGTGTGATTGAACTGAAACAGTTGTCCCTCACATTTTTCCCCCGGCTAAAGAAAGATGATCTCGAAGGTACGTGTAATGTTCAACAGCCCCTTCAAGCTTTGGTTAAAGTTGATACAACAGGCCCTAGCCTAAAAATGTGAAAAGATAATTTGGAAAAATAAATAAACAATGATTTTTCATTCTTTCTTCTGATTTCAACATGTGAGCTTTTTTTATTTTATGTCTCTCACTTCTTTTAATTTCAATATTAATCTCCTAGAAATAGGCTATTACATATTCAACAACAGATATTTTATTAATTGAGACCAATATAATGAATTACTCATAAATAGTGAGAGAGTAAGGGGTTGTCTGGCTGGGGGGACGTTAAACGGGGAGTAGACCAGCTTAGTCTGCCTGGGGGACTTTAAACAGGGAGTATAGTAGTATACCAGCCTGAATTTCCTTTGCTGAAGAAATAGCAAAGGTTGAGTGCGAAGGGCATAAACTCGTAAAATTTGTGGCCAAAACCAAATGTCAGCCCAAAGTAATCACCCTAGTTAGAGCTGATTGAGAGGCTGACAAAAAACGCCGACCCCATCTGTACACGGGAAAAGGCGAAGAAAAAGATGAAGTTTCAAGTTACCTTTCTCAATCTGGGTGTCGACAGCATGAAGATAAAGATGTCCGAACCTTCCATGTTGAAATCATTGATCTGACGTTGACGATCCTCATGAGCCGTCTGACCATCTAGACGACAGTACTGTGGGAGAGAAAAGAGGAGAAAGTTAGAAGAAAAAAAAAATATAAATAAGTAGCAAAAAACATTGAAAAGAAGAAGAATCAAAAAAGATTGTACCGTGGAACCGCTTTCGCATTACTTCAAGGCACATTCTTTTACATCCATGCCTATCCAAGAACGGAGAAGATCTGTCAGAAAATTTCAATTCAGGCCGGGATTTGAACCCAGCACCTTCGCGGTTTTTTCTTACCTTGAATCCTCGCCAATAGCAGTAATCCTCTAGAATATCCAGCATACGAGTCATTTGTGAGAATATGAGAACTCGGGACTCCTGAGCTTTGAGTTTCGGTAGAAGTTTATCCAGGACTACCATCTTGCCACTGTTGAATACCTGAGGGAGAAATACAGAATGATGAAGATACAATGTGTGAAAAATTGAAAGCAAAAGATCTCGACTAATTCTGTCAACCAAAAGATTTCATGAAGTTTTTTTTTTTTTTTTTTTTTTTTTTTTTTTTTTTTTTTTTTTTTTTTTTCACTAACTAAAAAAGTGAATCTACGATATTTTTTTTTCTTTCTTCTACGGCCTTCCCAAGATCAATCAATTTGAAAAATACCAATGGTGACCCTCCCCCTTTCCTTTTCACCTTTCCCACGGTGACCCACCTTTCCACCAATCTTTCGATATGACGTCAAGACTGTTTAAAGTTTGAACTTGTTTCTGGTGCGGCAAAATCCAAATTACTTAATCTCTTTCTATTTTTTTCTTTTAACATAATTTATTAAAGTGAAACTTTAAAATGTTTTTTCACAGTTTTGACTTGGGATTTTTCGCCACAGTTTTCATTGGATTCTACCTCAAATTCGCAATGCTTTACCAAATGCATTCTCTAACTTACCAAGTGTTCGTCAGTAGTGTAAAATGTTTTTTCACAGTTTTGACTTGGGATTTTTCGCCACAGTTTTCATTGGATTCTACCTCAAATTCGCAATGCTTTACCAAATGGATTCTCTAACTTACCAAGTGTTCGTCAGTAGTATAGGGAGGACCGGGCTCAGCTCCGTCGAACAGGTAAGGGTGGTTACTACACTTCCTCAGTTGCATGAGAATGTTCTGCAGTCGCATCTTTTCCAACTTGCCGGCTCCGTTGACCACATCTATGTCTTTCATTAGAACCATTCTGTAGTGAATGGTAAAGCTAACATACCTGTAAGTCCAGGGATAGATGGAAAACTTGAATAATAAAAGGAACAGCTGGAAAATTCCATAGAAACCAACTTCAAAAGAAGTGGAAAATAGAAACCAAGTCTATAGGACAAAATTAAGGCTGAGAAATTGCGTCATAAGTCTATAGGACAAAATAAAGGCTGAGGAATTCCGTCATTCGAATTCAAGAGAAAAGTCTATAGGACAAAATTAAGGCTGAGAAATTGCGTCATAAGTCTATAGGACAAAATAAAGGCTGAGGAATTCCGTCATTCGAATTCCGGAAAGGTAGTCTGGCTGAGGGACTTTAAACAGGGATGATATCTGAAATCTCCCTTGCTAAAGAAATAGCAGCCAGCCTAGTTAGCTTGGTTGGTAGCACGTCTGCCTTGTAAGCGCTAGGCCTTCGATTCCCGCCTGGGGCGAATTTTATCCTGAACGGATAATGTTCGTTCTCGGAACGGCTGGCTTTCTCCTATCCTACCTTCTTCCTCTCTTCGATTTCAGGACGATAAAATCTTAGCAGTTTTAGTTCCTCCCATCAAACCTCTTAAAGATATCTGAAATCTCCCTTGCTAAAGAAATAGCAGCCAGCCTAGTTAGCTTGGTTGGTAGCGCGTCTGCCTTGTAAGCGCTAGGCCTTCGATTCCCGCCTGGGGCGAATTTTATCCTGAACGGATAATGTTCGTATTGTTCGTTCTCGGAACGGCTGGCTTTCTCCTATCCTACCTTCTTTCTTCCTCTCTTCGATTTTAGGACGATAAAATCTTAGCAAGTTCCTCCCATCAAACCTCTTAAAAAAATAATAATAAATAAATAAATAAAATGAAAAAAACTCACCTTAGTGTACCACTCGCGTTGCATCTTGCTCAGACCTACATACACCTTGAGTTCTTTCTTCGGCTTCAGTCTCTTCTCCACTTCAGACTTGAGACGACGCAGTAGGAAAGGCTTGAGTACGGAATGTAGTCGCTCGATAATGGAATGGTCGCCCATGAACTCTTCTGTGTTAAACCAAGAGTCAAAGTCCTGTTGGAAAAGAAAAGAAATAAGTATCACGTCATATTTTTTAAATGAAAACAAACAAGGAGCGTAATTTTGTTTTCGATTATCTCTATTAACCCCAAAAGTACTCCCCAAAAGTATACTTTCCTTTTGGTACTACTGTTAATTAGATTCAGCTGATTCAAGATCACAGTACACAGTGTCCAACACCCACACAAACAACAACAAACCAAGTTCAGTCATCTTAAAAATGATTAATGATTAATGATTGATTTAATGGTACATTTATTTTAACAAAAATTAAACTTTACAATAAAGCATCTCCTAAGCTAAGCCCTAACTTTTTTGGAGATGGTTCTCATTCTCATCACTTGTCTAAACTAGGTAGGTATCTGTGTTTTTTTTTTTGTTTTTTTTTTTCCTCATTACAAGTAGGTAGGTAACTTTTATAATATCGAGTTTGCATCTCGCAGTAAACTTTTTTTTATTTTACTTTTTATCACATTTTTTTTCTCTTCATCTAAGAATTCCTGACAATAGTTATGTAATAAAGTAGGAATAGCATATTCCAGCATACGTTCTCCGTATGTGATTGTATAAACCCTTGGTCTTTGAAACTTTTGAAGTCTCAATTAATGATGCTGATCATTCACCTGCCTATATTTATTATTTTTAAAATTTAAAGTAAGTAATACAAATTTAACCCCAAAAGTATACTTTCCTTTTGGTAAACTGAACATTGAGGTCAATTTTCAACTTCAACACGTTGGCTGCCAAAGCATATTCTAAAGCGTTTACCCACAAGCCAAGTAATTCTTGGAATATTTTCATTAAACAAAAAGCAAATTTCAATCGGAGGTCTCTGTTCCAGGTAACCAATTCAAATACATAGCGTCCCGTGGCAGCCAACGTGGTCGTGCTATCACGCCAAAAACAACACGTTGGCTGCCAAAACATATTCTATAGCGTTTACCCACAAGCCAAGTAATTCTTGGAATATTTTCATTAAACAAAAAGCAAATTTCAATCGGAGGTCTCTCTTCCAGGTAACCAATTCAAATACATAGCGTCCCGTGGCAGCCAACGTGGTCGTGCTATCACGCCAAAAGCAACACGTTGGCTGCCAAAACATATTCTATAGCGTTTACCCACAAGCCAAGTAATTCTTGGAATATTTTCATTAAACAAAAAGCAAATAGCGTCCCGTGGCAGCCAACGTGGTCGTGCTATCACGCCAAAAGAGGGGAAATGAACTTCAGAAGAGGAGAAATTCCGAAAGGAAAATCCAACTATTATACCAATACTCACGTCAGAGGAACTAAAAATGTCAGGCAGCAAAAAGTTGAGCAGGGCCCACAGCTCGTGCAGATTATTCTGTAGCGGGGTTCCCGTCAGGAGGAGCCGATTCGTGGTTTTGAACTCGCGCACAATTTCCGACAGTTTGGACTTTTCGTTTTTGATGCGATGCGCTTCGTCTATCACCAGGTAGCGCCAGTTGAACTTCTTGAACACGCCGCGCTCTCGGATGCACATCTCGTAGGAGGTGATGCACACGTCCCACTCTCCCGGCATCATCACGTCGCGAATCATCGCGTTCTGAAACACACGAGACGAGGGAAATGTAGCAAGAAAAGCTGATTGGACTGGACTGAACTGGTTTGATTACAACTCTAAGCAACTCTTCAACGCTACCAGCAACACCATATTGCCATGATGATTTCCAACCTCCAATAGGATAGGAGAGGAAAATAAAGAAGAAGAAGCTTTATGTAGTTGGGAATAAGAGCACTGCTTTATTGAGAAAACGGGTGAGTAAAATTATTCCACACAAAATCAGAGGAAATTGCTCTGGCATCCTATTCTATAAAACTCACTCTGGCATCCTATTCTATAAAACTTGCTCTGGCATCTTATTCTATAAAACTCACTCTGGCATCCTATTCTATAAAACTCACTCTGGCATCCTATTCTATAAAACTTGCTCTGGCATCCTATTCTATAAAACTTGCTCTGGCATCCTATTCTATAAAACTCGCTCTGGCATCCTATTCTATAAAACTCACTCTGGCATCCTATTCTATAAAACTCACTCTGGCATCCTATTCTATAATACTCGCTCTGGCATCCTATTCTATAAAACTCGCTCTGGCATCCTATTCTATAAAACTCGCTCTGGCATCCTATTCTATAAAACTCGCTCTGACATCCTATTCTAAAAAACTCACTCTGGCATCCTATTCTATAAAACTCGCTCTGGCATCCTATTCTATAAAACTCACTCTGGCATCCTGATCTCCTATCAAACAGATAGCTCGTAGTGTAGGGCACCACTTCTTGAACTCATTCATCCAGTTGAGTAAGGTAGACTTGGGTACAATGACAATGTGAGGTCCCGCTATGTTCCGATAGTGCTTCATGTATCTGGAGATGGAATGAGAAAAATAATGGTTACACATTTACATAGATATTGGGATATGGTAACTATAATCAGTGTTCTTCTTCTCCCACAAAACCATATCCCATTTCTATATGGGGTTGGCATGGTCTTCATGTTACTTATTTATTTATACTGTGAACCAAATTAGAAATAAGATTATTTTAAAGACATCCATAACTACATTGAATACTGCTTGATGCTATTATGGTCAAATTTTCAGACAATATAGGGGATGAAATTTCATACCTTTAGGATTAAACCCACACCCTCTTGTTTCAAAATTCCTGTGATTTTTTAATGGTTATTTTTAGGTTTCTCAGAACTTACCCCAGCAAAGAAATGGTCTGCAATGTTTTCCCCAGACCCATCTCATCAGCCAGAATTCCATTGATTCCATTCTCGTACAGGGAAATCATCCAGTTGAGACCTCGCACCTGATAGTCCCTCATCTCGCCTCCCTTGATGTAGAATGGGGAGTTTTCGAATGAGACAATTGTTTTGCCCTCAGTGTTGGCATTGGCAAGGAGTTCTTCATCTTCCTCTTGTTCGGTCATACGATGACGGTGACTGAAAAAAGAAAATTTAAAAATGTTAATAGTTCTTATTCATACTGTTTGAATAAGACTCTTTTCCCCTAAAGTAGGCTACTCAGCACTCAAAAAAACTTGGCGCAATTGTGATGAAATTATAAAATTAGGTAATATTGATAAAATCTTACGGGAAGTTTTCTCTTAAAATTTGGGGTTCAATTGGTCTTTTGAGGGCTCCTTTTGTCTGTCCTACAGTTGAACAAATTACTAGTGTAACAATGAAAATATGTGGCCATATGACTAATCTACTTCCAAACTTACTCGCTGGGGTCAACATTTTTCTTTTCTTTGGTGAGTGACTTTTTAGGTCGGCCTTTGGCTTTAGGAGTTCCTGGGGCCGCTGCTGATGCTGGTGCTGCAGTTTTGGGTCCTCCGCCTTTGACACCTTGGTTTGTCATGAAGTGAGAAAAGATTTCAGTTTGTTTGAGTAGATAGTCAAATCTCTTACGTCGATCTTTGGTCTGTGAAACAGAAAGGAAATAAGTAAGGAGATTATAAGTATGGGATTAAAGAAAAATCAAGATATTTTTTCTTTGTATTTTAGAGTTGAAATTGGCATTTTGATACCTGTATACATAAAAGAGAAATATATATATAATTGCTTACTACAGAATTGATGCTATTATGGTCAAATTTTCAGACAATATAGGGGATGAAATTTCATACCTTTAGGATTAAACCCACACCCTCTTGTTTCAAAACTCCTGTGATTTTTTAATGGTTATTTTTAGGTTTCTCAGAACTTACCCCAGCAAAGAAATGGTCTGCAAAGTTTTCCCCAGACCCATCTCGTCAGCCAGAATACCATTGATTCCGTTCTCGTACAGGGAAATCATCCAGTTTAGACCTCGCACCTGATAGTCCCTCATCTCGCCTCCCTTGATGTAGAATGGGGAGTTTTCAAATGAGACAATTGTTTTGCCCTCAGTGTTGGCATTGGCAAGGAGTTCTTCATCTTCCTCTTGTTCAGTCATACGATGACGGTGACTGGAAAAAGAAAATTAAAAAAAAAATGTTAATAGTTCTTATTCATACTGTTTGAATAAAACTCTTTTCCCCTAAAGTAGGCTACTCAGCACTCAAAAATCCTGATAGTCCCTCATCTCGCCTCCCTTGATGTAGAATGGGGAGTTTTCGAATGAGACAATTGTTTTGCCCTCAGTGTTGGCATTGGCGAGGAGTTCTTCATCTTCCTCTTGTTCAGTCATACGATGACGGTGACTGAAAAAAGAAAATTAAAAAATGTTGATAGTTCTTATGCATACTGTTTGAATAAGACTCTTTTCCCCTAAAGTAGGCTACTCAGCACTCAAAAAAGTACCTATGTAGGTTGTGTTGGAGTAAAAGACCTCTTCAATCCTATTCGAGCATTATAAACAAACACCATTGTATTAGTACCTATGTAGGTTGTGTTGGAGTAAAAGACCTCTTCAATCCTATTCGAGCATTATAAACAAACACCATTGTATTATTTTTTTTTTTTCTTTTTAGAAAAAGAAAGAAGCGCCTCCCAAACGGGGTAGGAAGCGTATTCGACCTCTTGATCCGAGTGAGGAAGAGCCCGAGTTTGAGCTAGACCTAGGTGCAGGCACATGGCAAGTGGTATGCTACACGGAAGAGGATTGGACCAAACTGGCTGAAGCCACGGCAGATGCGCCTTGTAAGGAAGAGAAAACGCTGCACCATGTCCTCACTGAGGATTTCCTACCCGAAATACCGCGCCTGTTTGAAGAGAAGAGAAATCTGCAACGGTAAGTTTAGGAACAGACTGTGAAAAGAAGATTATTTACTCTAATGATTGGAATGACTAATGGTCTATGGTTCAAGTTACTGATAATGGCATAATCAGGATTCTACAAAGGGGGGTAGAAAAAGAAAAAGAAAAAAAAAAAAAAAAAAAAAAAAAAACCTTGACCACTTACTCCACCGAAATAGTTTCTACCTGGTTATACATAATATATTATCTTTTTAGAGCGGACTGTAAAGAGTGTAAAGTAAATCCAAAGTACGTACCTTCCTAAAACCTGTGGCTAAGCGGACAAGGAAAGTAAAGTATATGTACCTAACTACCTGTCATGTCAGTCTTCTATAACAGGCAGTGACAAATAGATACCTACCGTCTTGCCTATCTGAAATCTGAATATACCACAAACCACAAGTGAGTTGGATTAGTGACAACCACAGTCGGAGCAGCTTAACATGGATTACACTCTGAGTAGATTACCGGTAAAGTATCTAAAGTCGGTACAATATGTAGGTAGGTATGTATTACCTAGGTATCTGAGGACTAAAGTAAGTCGGTATCTAAGTTCTATTTAAAAGGAAGAGTAGATGGACAATCGCTTCATGAGAAATTCTCCAGATTTCTTCTTATAATGACACCAAGTATTTTCTTCACCTGATGTACAGATTATCCCCTACCTACCTATACCTAGGTACCACCAGATAGATAGTAGACAACTATACCTAGATATCACTACATTATAGTAGATAGATACCTATTCTGTGTTATTGTCATCCTATCTGATTGTATTTAAATTGTTTTCCCAGCCAAGCGTAACTCAACATACAACCTTACCTATACCTTCCTTACTTTAGGTCCTGGGACAGTCTTACTCCTAGGCCTCTAACTAAGTAGAGTTCCAAGTTCTAATTTAGCTAATCTGGTTCTGGATAGATAATAATTCTAAGTAGGTAATTCAGGTAGATGTAAAAAAAACAGTCAAACATAAAATTACACATTTAAATTTAAGAAGAAAAAAACCGTTCATGAGAAATTCTCCAGATTTCTTCTTATAATGACACCAAGTATTTTCTTCACCTGATGTACAGATTATCCCCTACCTACCTATACGCCTATACCTAGGTACCACCAGATAGATTGATAGATAGTAGACAACTATACCTAGATATCACTACATTATAGTAGATAGATACCTATTCTGTGTTATTGTCATCCTTTCTGATTGTAAGTATTTAAATTGTTTTCCCAGCCAAGCGTAACTCAACATACAACTCACTTATACCTTCCTTACTTTAGGTCCTGGGACAGACTTACTCCTAGGCCTCTAACTAAGTAGAGTTCCAAGTTCTAATTTAGCTAATCTGGTTCCGGATAGATAATAATTATAAGAAGGTAATTCAGGTAGATGTAAAAAAAAAAACAGTCAAACATATACTTACACATTTAAAATTAAAAAGAAAAAAACCGTCCAATATTAAACGAGTTAAAATGTTAAATAATTTTAAATAATTCTAATTACTAGAAATCCCTTTATTCAATGACAAAAAAATAATATCAACAACATTATAATAAATAATACCTAATAAAATTATTCATCAAAATTCCCAGATCCATCACACATAATTCGCTCTGGGCAACGGACAAAGTGAGGTAGGTACCTATACCTATGTATCTGAAGGTACCTACCCACAAATTAACATAATCAAGTAAGGTATAGGTACCACTGCAAAGCAAAAGCAGATAATTCGCTCTGGGCAACGGACAAAGTGAGGTAGGTACCTATACCTATGTATCTGAAGGTACCTACCCACAAATTAACATAATCAAGAATCAAGTAAGGTATAGGTACCACTGCAAAGCAAAAGCACCATCTCCACTAATTTCTTCTACTAAGTAACTTAGCGGATATATTTTTCTCCACTAAATTCTCAATTCTCCACTATCCTTATCAACTTATCAAGGTCAACCTTCGGATTTTGAATGCCGCCGCGGATTTTGGTTCCGTTACGCCCGAGGATGGCACCATCACTTGTACTTTCTCTGGAACTTCCACACCAAACCATACCAAACCCAGACCAGAATAGGTATATCAGAATACCTGAAGACCAGAACCTGAAATGTTCACATGGGATTCACCTCGCTGCCAGTTCTAACTTTCTTCTTCTAATAAGCAGGTCGCGTGTTCGAAGTTAGATCGACATATTCTTTCAGTATTAAATATCTTTCGGTATCAAATAAATCAGAAAGTTTTTCTTTTTTTTTAAAGAATACAAATTTCGGTTGTTTTTTGTTCTTTTTTTTTCGGAACAAACAAAATTATTGACAAAGTAGGTACCTATTGTTTTTTGCTGATTTTTCAAGTGCGTGCAAGGTGTAAGTTTTGGTAATTTAACGAGCGTTCCGAGTGATTTTCTTGCTGAAGTAGTTGGTTCCGTTACGCCCGAGGATGGCACCATCACTTGTACTTTCTCTGGAACTTCCACACCAAACCATACCAAACCCAGACCAGAATATATCAGAATACCTGAAGACCAGAACCTGAAATGTTCACATGGGATTCACCTCGCTGCCAGTTCTAACTTTCTTCTTCTAATAAGCAGGTCGCGTGTTCGAAGTTAGATCGACATATTCTTTCAGTATTAAATATCTTTCGGTATCAAATAAATCAGAAAGTTTTTCTTTTTTTTTAAAGAATACAAATTTCGGTTGTTTTTTGTTCTTTTTTTTTCGGAACAAACAAAATTATTGACAAAGTAGGTACCTATTGTTTTTTGCTGATTTTTCAAGTGCGTGCAAGGTGTAAGTTTTGGTAATTTAACGAGCGTTCCGAGTGATTTTCTTTTTTTTTTTTTTTTTTTTTTTTTTTTTGAAGTACCTTTTTTTGGTGTTTTTTTCTTGGATTTGTAATAAGACTATAGTGACTAATAGCATTAGACTCACTTTAACTATGGCTATTATTTAAAAGCTATTAACTAGAGCTATAAAGTCTGCCTACTGCCTATACTTTTAATGACATGTTTCATGTTTCGCTTGTGCTTCCAAAGAAATTTTACCAGTACATTACCTATCTGTGTATGTATCTGTTGTGGTTTACCTACGATTATGTGTAAAGATGACATGGTAAATTTAACGATTCTAAAACCATCGACCATTTTCAGGTAGTGCTTGTAAAGTGAGATCAATAATAATAATAACAACGCATAAACAGGGCCGGATTAGCCCCCCGCGGGGGCCGGGGCAGTTTCAAAGGCGCGGGGCCCCCAGTTTGGGCTGATCGAACTTGAAATTTTCAGCGCCGCAGGCGAAATTTTTCAAAAAGTAGGTAGATATGTGCCTCATGCTTGTCACAAGTTAATTTTTGACGTACCTAATTCGTAGATATTTTCTTATCCTAATTTTCGCTGAACGCTAAAGTGAGCAAAATAAAATAGAGTGCCGCAGGCGAAATTTTTGAAAATTTTGCTAGATATTTTCTTATCCTAATTTTAGCTGAACGCTAAAGTGAGCAAAATAAATTAGAGCGCCGCAGGCGAAATTTTTGAAAATTTTGGTCCACAATCTTGAGAAATCCAGTCTCACCAAAAGTAAATTTTTCAGCGCCGCGGGCGATTTTTTTTTTTTTTTTTAAATAAAACCCATAAATATCTAGTGTAAGTCCTCAAAGCGCGGGGCCCCCAAAAGCGCGGGGCCCGTGGCAGTCTGCCATTCTGCCTTATGGGTAATCCGGCCCTGCGCATAAAATCCGCGTCACACTTCTAACGCGTCACAACGTCACATCGGTTTAACGTTTAACCGCGTCTACCGTCGTTATATCTACCGGTTGAACCGTTTTCTGACGGTGGATTTTGTATGTAGCAGAATGATATCAAGGTATCAGGTCAACAATATTCAATGACTTGACAAAATTTTCTGGTGTTTCGGTTATGTTCCTATGAACTAATGACCGTATTATGATTGGGTTGAATATTGGAAGAATATATTCCATGTCATTCCTCATTACATGCAAAATGTATGAAGGGTAATGTTGGGTATTTTTAAGAGTGTATTACTTCCTGCATAGTTTTGGGCATTTAAACTGTGTATGTTCTCGCGTACAGATGTTTTCTTTATACCTACCTACTTGGAAGGATATATTACATGAGTGACTTGGCATATTTAGGGTATTAATTAGACAGGATGGTAGGTACGAGTATACCGACATAGGTACATAATATGTATACAATACCTACTTAATTACCTAATACACCTGATGACATTTAAGTATTTGGACTACCATCAGGTTTCTATAGGTACATGAGGTACCTACCTGACTAGGTATTTAGCTATTTAGTGTACCTACCTAATTATACCTCAGTACCTAGGGCTAGGGATGTACTGTACTGAAAAGCCATGTTTCCTACCAGAAACAGGTATACCTACCTATTTAGGGGAAATGTCATGGGTCGTTAACTACCTATTATTTAAAATCCGGCCAAAGAAAAAACAAACTAGAGAAACACATGTGAGACTCGTGTGGTCTGTGTCGTAACATGCCAGCAGTTGTTTCATTGCTAAGAAATAAAAACGGAGGTGAAACACTCATCTTTTTTTTAAGTGTCTGGTGAGAGTCTGGCTTGTTTCAATGTAAAAGAAATTGCCTATTTGCAGTTTAATGTCCACCCGCCTACTCCTATAGGTAATAGGTATTTATTAGGTATCTGCCTCGGTAATAAAATAATATCTACCTAGGTAAATAATTAGGTGTCTATTTAATGTCTTAGTCTACCTTGTTACCTCACATTAGATACGTTGATAATAAAATGATACCTAGGAAGGAGACATTGAATTTCATGTCTTAAGCCTCTCTAATGTTATTGAATTAGTTCTCAATGTTCTCATCCATCAATTTTACGAGCGGTAGTTAGTAAGCTGTCAATATCGAGAATCGAGTATTATTTGCAGATTCGTGAGATTCGCACGGATGCATCCGTTTCGCATTGTTTTTCATGTTTGAATTGTATACGGACGGTATAGGTAATATTGGCGGATAACTTAAGTTCTAACCAGTGTCATCGTACCACGTGACCAAGGTATTACTTATTTACTTAGTAAGGTATTGATGACAATAGAATCAAGAGATTTAGGTAGGTACACCTAGAGATTTACATACTTCATTCTACTTATATGTATGTGCGCCTGTAATCTAAAGAACCCAAGAGATTTGATAGAGGGAAATGTAACTGCTAAGGTCTTGTATACCTACCTATTTAGGGGAAATGTCATGGGTCGTTAACTACCTATTATTTAAAATCCGGCCAAAGAAAAAACAAACTAGAGAAACCCATGTGAGACTCGTGTGGTCTGTGTCGTAACATACCAGCAGTTGTGTCATTGCTACGAAATAAAAACTGAGGTGAAACACTCATCTTTTTTTAAGTGTCTGGTGAGAGTCTGGCTTGTTTCAATGTAAAAGAAATTGCCTACTTGCAGTTTAATGTCCACCCGCCTACTCCTATAGGTAATAGTAATAGGTATTTATTAGGTATCTGCTTCGGTAATAAACTGATATCTAGGTAATAATTAGGTGTCTATTTAATGTCTACCTTGTTACCTCACATTAGATACGTTGATAATAAAATGATACCTAGGAAGAAGACATTAAATTTCATGTCTTAAGCCTTTCTAATGTTATTGAATTAGTTCTCAATGTTCTCATCCATCAGTTTTACGAGCGGTAGTTGGGAGGATCTGTGAGTGATATCTTCTATTTCTTGGGAAAACAAACAGTTGCCAAAGGTAAAATCTATGTTAACTCTTTCTTTCCACCCCCCCCTTTTATATTAGTAGGTATTGATGTAAATTGTTTATGTAAAAGCATTAAAACAATGCGTTTAAACTATATATATACAAAAAAACATCACACATGCTGCTGACCGACCTTTTATAGGATGGCCTGTCATACACATGGCCTGTCATGCACATGGCCTGTCATATACATGGCCTGTCATACACATGGCCTGTCATACACATGGCCTTTTGGTATGTACCTCAGTGGCCCCAGTGCCTATTTTGTTGACGTTTCTACTTTCAACTACGTAGGTATGTACCTACAAATATAGGTACGTACCAGTTACCTTCCGGATAGGTCCCCTATGGGTTTTAGAAAGTTAGCAACAAAACTAATAAACCAAAAATAAATCAGACACTGAGTTGTGAGCATGGCCTGTCATACACATGGCCTGTCATACACATGGCCTTTTGGTATGTACCTCAGTGGCCCCAGTGCCTATTTTGTTGACGTTTCTGCTTTCAACTAATACGTAGGTACCTACAAATATAGGTACGTACCAGTTACCTTCTGGATAGGTCCCCTATGGGTTTTAGAAAGTTAGCAACAAAACTAATAAACCAAAAACAAATCAGACACTGAGTTGTGACAAGTTAGGTATTTTGGTTTTGTGTGTGTTAGGTACGATTTACCTAAACCCAAACTGGTTGCTAAATTCAACTTGAAGATAGATCATGGGACAAACACCGGCTCAAATCAAGGAAATCAAACAAGAAGACATCGATCTTCCCGTAACCGAGAAGGATTTCCGGGAAGCCATCGCAAGGTGTCGGAAATCGGTGACCGCTCACGATCTATCCAAATATGATTCCTGGATGAACGAGTTTGGCTCACACTAATCGTCTGAAAGACACCACGAAGTAGAGGCAGATGAAATCGCCTGAGGGTAGAAAGATGAGCTTCCAGATATTATATGAGGGATGGTTGTGAAAATGTGTCAACTAGTCCCCGCCCTCCCGTCCAGATATTGACCATGATCCAGATATTGACATGTTGCTTAACCTCCAATGTCCTGTTGGGGAAAAGATGTATCAAATGACTTCATAACCATTATTGTGTGTCAAACGTAGCTAAATTGCTGGCTTTAAATCTTCTGTGACTACTGCATCTCCTATTTCTCTGTACAACATCAACAGAGGTTTGTACATTTTAACCTTTTGCGGACAGATTCATGTGTCACATGAAATCATGGTTCCGCCATTATGGTAGGAGAAATATAACTTGAATCTGGCGATACGGTAGGATTCATGTCCAGCATGAAGCTACAGATTTACTCGCTACGGTCGGCTTGATTTTTACAGATAGGAGGCGTTACGGTAGGACGTGCCTAGGAACTTGTGTATCTTTTGCTCCTTTCAAATGCAGACTGAAAAGCCGGTGTTTGTTTATTATGATTCCAAAGCATTCGGAATTATAGTCCGAAGATTTCCGAAGAAGACAAAAAAAACCAGATGTTTCTATCTCAACTAGGAAAAAAAAGAAAATAAATTAAAAGCGAGGGAACAATTTCATGTGTGACATGAAGCCTACCACAAATCGCTTTTCGGAGGTTTCATGTCTCACATGAATCCTACCGTATTTGAAAAAAATGTTTTGTTTACGTCTGACTGTAACAACAACGCTTGAGTTTCATGTGGGACATGAATCCTACCGTAAGAGCGATTCTGGTGAAATTGATTCTGTACGCAAAAGGCTAAGATCTAGTGAAAAAGCGGTGTAAAGTGAGTAAGGCTGGTGTTTTACGGTCGAGTGTACTGGCGGGCGGAAAACACTGCCTTTACATCTCAAGCCAATAAATTATACCGGTATTACCAATATACCAATTTATTATGACGGTTTCACCGACGTATTATACCAATTTTCCACCGGTTTGAACGGTGCTTTAGGTCTGTTGAACCTCCTCATTTATTTGGGAGGGAGGTGGTACCTATGAAACAACATAATATCAGAAGGAACATTTTAATTTGATTACATTGACCACTTCTCTATTTTTTTTTTTTTTTTTTTTTTTTAAGAGGTTTGACAGAGGGAACTGTAACTCTAGGGTCTTATCGTCCCGAAATCGGAGAGAGAAGGAAGACAGGATAGGAGAAAGCCAGCCGTTCCGAGAACGAACATTATCCCATCAGGATAAAATCCGCCCCGGGCGGGAATCGAACCCGCGGCCTAGCGCTTATAAGGCAGACGCACTACCAACTAAGCTAACTAGGCTGTTAAAAAAAAAAAATCTGGTTTATAGTTAGAATTAAGACTATTTTTAATATTACCTTGACCACTTACTCCACCGAAATAGTTTCTACCTGGTTATATTATCTCTCTAAAATTAGAGCGGACTGTTAAGAGTGTAAAGCGTTAAGAGTGTAAAGAGTGTAAACCTAACTAAGCGGACAAGGAAAGTAAAGTATCTATATGTACCTAACCACCTGTCATGTCAGTCTTCTACAGGCAGTGACAACTAGATACCTACCGTCTTGGCTATCTGAAATCTGAATATACCACAAACCACAAGTGAGTTGGATTAGTGACAACCACAGTCGGAGTAGCTTAACATGGATTACACTCTGAGTAGATTACCGGTAAAATATCTAGAGTCGGTACAATATGTAGGTAGAGGTATGTATTACCTAGGTATCTGTTATCTGAGGTCTAAAGTGTGTCGGTATCTAAGTTCTATTTAAAAGGAAGAGTAGATGGACAATCGCTCTCAACTGCTTACCGATTTCTTTGACCATTTCCCTTTCTATGAGGTGAACACAATATCAGTCGCGCTGATGTTTCAAAGTCATAGAGCAGGAAAAATGAGGACCAACGGAATTTTTCTTTTTCTTCTACGACTTCTAGATACCGAAATAAATCGATTTAAAAAATACCGGTAAATTGTGAAGTTTGACGTCACGGCATAAGCTCCCGTAGCCGATGACGTCATAATTCATGACTCCCGCTTCGTTTGTTTGGATTTCTCACAACTTTTTACGTAGGAATCGACCTTTTATTATTATTAATAATAGTTTCCCAATTGCAACTCCTCCATTAGAGAAGTACTGATCTCTTAGCCAGCCTAGTTAGCTTGGAAGGTCGGCCTGCCTTGTAAGCCCCAGGTCCCGGGTTTGATTTCTACCAGGGGCGAACTTCATCGCAAACAGTTTGTTAAGGTTCGTAACAAACGCTGGGTTTTTTCCTATCCTGTCCTCGTTCTGCCATGAGACATGGTAGAGGAGATCACGTGAAATGTATCTACAGCAAACTACGGGGAATGTTGAAGAATTAAAATAAAACAATACAAATGGGTATATGAAAGCTCCCTTTATTTATTACAAACGTAAGATTGAACTTTTTACTCCTAGGTATGTGTTGCTTTTAGGTTTTACCTGTTAGGTATAGAAAATGGATATTCACATTGAAAATAGGTACATACCTACTTCTCGTAAAATTCCATCTATCCTCGTTCTCTCTTCGATTTCAGGACGATAAGACCCCGGACATAAAAGGCCAGTTCCAGATAACATCTTCCACTTAGATCGCTTTATTAAGTCTCCTCCAAGTTGGAGTCCAAGCTGTTCTCCCATCAGATCTGTAAATATTTTGAGTTCCTTGCCTCCAAGAATGGCTGAGAAAATATTTTCCTCGTTCTCTCTTCGATTTCAGGACGATAAGACCCCGGACATAAAAGGCCAGTTCCAGATAACATCTTCCACTTAGATCGCTTTATCAAGTCTTCTCCAAGTTGGAGTCCAAGCTGTTCTCCTATCAGATCTGTAAATATTTTGAGTTCCTTGCCTCCAAGAATGGCTGAGAAAATATTTCCAAAATGTGGACTCAAAGATAAACCATTCTTGCTGTGTGTTGTTCTTCCAGTTTAAAATCTGGAACTATAAAGATAGACACTTTGGGGAAAATATTTTCAAAATGTTAACTCAAAGATAAACCATTCTTGCTGTGTGTTGTTCTTCCAGTTTAAAATCTGGAACTATAAAGATAGTCACTTTGGTTGAATCCGCTCATACCATTAGTTTCGTTTCATACCTACCTTCCACATCCCAAACTTTTAGCGAAAATATTTTCAAAATGTTAACTCAAAGATAAACCATTCTTGCTGTGTGTTGTTCTTCCAGTTTAAAATCTGGAACTATAAAGATAGACACTTTGGTTGAATCCGGTCATACCATTAGTTTCGTTTCATACCTACCTTCCACATCCTAAACTTTTAGTGGACACAACCATACAATAGTGGACAGAGCCATGTAACACGAGGTGTCTACATTAAAAGAAGTAGAAGAAAATATAATTACCTGCTATTCTCCATTCCAAAGAGATGTGAAAAGATCTAATAGGAAAAAGTAAAACACACATCTTACGTCGAAGGAAAAGTGAAACTCTGGTATATATTCCTCGTTAGGATGTTTTTTGAAAGGAGACAATTAAGTTACTTCTGGTACATATCTTCTCTCGACAGATGTAATACCAGAGTACCAGATACTGTGGTGACATACCAGTAATAGTTTCACACGCCATCTCTAGATTCTGGGACCAGGGTTCTACGAAGGATTTCTGACGTCATATTCCGCGATTTACGCGCAGAAAATAGAATAGAAAGATGAATGGAAAAAAGGGTGAGGGTGAGGCTCTCCAGATGGTCTTATAGTGGGTCCAGACTTGTGCAATGCAACGTGCAAAGCATTTGCATTGCACGTTGCACGTAAAATCAAATCTGACGAATGCGAACGTTTTTCATGTATCCGAGAATTTTTGTACCGATACTCAACTAGTAATGGCCTATAGTAGGTACATCATTTGCATTGCATTGCACGATGCTTTGCAAACACGTCCAAACTAGTGCAACGCACATCAAAGACATTCGCCAGAAAACCGCCAACCTCTCGGATACCCACAAACGTTTGCTGCAATGTTCAAAAAACTTTGCTGCAACTTTCTCAAACACGTCCAAACTAACGAATTTCATTGCATTGCACGTTGCATTGCACAAGTCTGGACCCACCATTAGATTCGTACAAGCTCGATCCATCCTTTAGGGCTGACGTTTGCCCTTACACGGAAGCCTCAAAGGGGGCGTTCTGTGTGCGGAGTTCAGCTGGTAAAAAAAAAATGTATGTCCGTCTCAAATAAATGCTGAGGAATTCTTCGAATAAAATGATAAACAGGACAAACGGTTCTTTGGTATTTGCCCAGCAAAATTGTAAGAAAAAAAACACGCTGGGGTGCCTACATACCTACTCTGTTTTGTGCGAAAAACATGAAATATTTTTAGGAGGTATGTCACTATTATATGTACCTAAATGCCTAACTAGCTATGGCTCCCCTAGTCCCTTACCTCAAGTGCATACCGCACTAGATTACTAAATAAAGAGGTTGTCAGAAGGTCCTACCCAAAGAATCTTTCAAACAATTAAAAGTTAACCCAACGCACTTGAAATTTTGAAAGCTACCTCACCCAAGTCACCCACACACACCCTCACAAATTCCTTCAATCAAAACTTCATTGTTGAAGACATCAGACGGTCTGATAGATTGACATGTTGATCTCGTGCAGACAACTATATACTCAACTACCTACTTGAAAATATTAAATAACTTGGAAATGTTTCTTTGAATGAATTAATAATTATATGCAATCAAATACTTATCAAAAAATTATCATAATCTTGAGTTTCCTCTGTCAAACCTCAAAAAAAAAAAAAAAAAAAAAAAAATCAGACTTTCAGCAACTGTAGCACACACAATACAATCATAAAGTGGCGTAGCCTAATGTAAGCTGGAGGGTACCGCGTCTGCTTTCTAAGATCGCAGGTTCAATTCTCACCCGGGGTGGATTTTATCCTAAACAGATAAGGTTCTTTTCGACACAGCTAGCTTTCTCCTATCCTGTCTCCCTTCTCTCTTCGATTTCGGGAGCGGGACAATAAGACCGCAGCAGTTACAGTTCCCTCTATCAAACCTCAAACAATCCTTCCTTTTTACGGAATTTTTCCCTCAACCCTCTACTTACCACTTACCGAAATTAGTAAAGATTCAACCTAGATTCTAATACCACCAACAGATCATCATACGATATATTGGTTTATAGCTTCCCCTATTGAAAATCTCACAACGCCACTTCAATCATATGATAATAACATTAAGAATAATGTTTATGTTTAAAAAAACATACTTAATATTATGATAAAACATATAAAAATACCTGATGAAGAACCGATCGTTTTTATTGACACTGAAACATCAATCTTGCAATACTGGTTACTGGTTGTAGCATACTGGTATTTTGATATGTGGCATACGTCTGCCAGTAGAAAGTACATTGAAGATGCGTGTAGTACTTCTTGAAGAACTCTGGAGGATCTGTAGATATTGTAAAGTATTTTGGTATTGGTAGTAGTACTTGATAAGGTAGTTCTGGTAGTAAAGAAGGTATTGTGATTTGGAGTAAGGTATTATCATTGACTTTGTCACTGCTGAGTTCCTCCATTTTGATGATACGGTAGACGTTACAAGGAAAATATTAAGGATTAGGAAGCCAGCCTAGTTAGTTAGGATTATAGCGCGCGCGCCTTGTAAGCGCTAGGTCGTGGGTTCGACTCTCGCACGGGGCGAACTTTATCTCTCATAAGGTAGATATCCCAGAAATACTCCACCTTTCCCTAAAGATAGATAATGTATCTATTCATCCATTCTGTATCCTCTATCTGCTATCAGGTATTGTAAGCTCATACGTGATGTTACAAGCTCACACGTGACATACGTGATGCGTGCGAAACCGGTTTAGATCTAACTGAACATAATGCCTCTCTAGCACGTGGCTATGCCATAAAAACTCAATGCCTTAGCTGTCACAGATGTTAGCAAAGCCCACAACGTTGGAGAAACTCGAGCCAGGGATAGCGAAGAAGATGATGAAGAAAATGATGAAGATGAATCGGAAGATGATGAATCTGCTGATGAGGAAGATGATGAGGAAGCTAGTGAGAAGGCCGCGGAGTTGGATGATGATTATATGAAGAATCATGACATGGTTGACACGCATATGACGGAGTTGTACAATGAAGTTGTTGGTGAGTATTGTTTAATTTGTTTATCCGATTCTCAAGTTTACTTATTTTAGTTTTATGATCTTGTTTTCAAGAAAATGAAATATAACAAATATATGGGATCTGCCCATAAGTACCTATAACAGAAAAGTTTGAAAAAAAAAAAAATAGGGACATATCGGAGCCTTTTATTCCAAGATCATCCAGAGGTAGTCCATCTAGAAATCTCTCCGAGAAAGTATTGGATAAGTCTGTTGTATTTTTCTTTCAATGGTGCGCCATCTTGGATTAAATCCAAGATGGCGGAAATTTTCCTATAGTCTAGTACAGGCGCTATCACGCCAAATGAGGGAAAACGAACTTCAAAAGAGGGGAAATTCCGAAAGGAAAATAGGACTACATATACTGTTTCTATTCATCCATATTGTAGGTATCCTCTATCTGCTATCAGGTATTGTAAGCTCATACGTGATGTTACAAGCTCACACGTGACATACGTGATGCGTGCGAAACCGGTTTAGATCTAACTGAACATAATGCCTCTCTAGCACGTGGCTATGCTATAAACTAGATAGCTAGATACTGTACCTACTGAATGGGATACTCTACATTGTGTCTAACCATAATTATCTGGTATGAAATTCATACTATGAATGATCTTCCGAACCATGACATGGTTGATACTCATATGACGGAGTTGTACAATGAAGTTGTTGGTGAGTATTGTTTAATTTGTTTATCCGATTCTCAAGTAGTTTACTGATTAGTTTTATGATCTTGTTTTCAAGAAATGAAATATAGGTTTGGTGGTTAGGTACTGTATCTACTTATTCAAGTAGGTATCTTGTATATGTAAGAGATGCTATGTAAGTGTAAGAGATGTATTGGGGGTAGAGATGCGATGTTTTGGCATCCCTATCCAAAGATATTCTCAAGAATTAGAAGTCCAGTTACGAGTACAAACGTTTTACCTACTTATAGGTTTGATAGGTATCTAATCTAGGTATTAATATAGTCACACGTGACATACGTGATGCGTGCGAAACCGGTTTAGATCTAACTGAACATAATGCCTCTCTAGCACGTGGCTATGCTATAAACTATGCTAGATAGCTAGATACTGTACCTACTGAATGGGATACTCTACATTGTGTCTAACCATAATTATCTGGTATGACATTCATACTATGAATGATCTTCTTCGTGAGAGCCACATGGGCCATAGAGCTTCTAGGAAATAGACAATCGGTATTGACTTGATGGGCATTAAAAGACAACAATCATGCCATTGACAATATTTTGATATCTCCGATGAATCTACATTGAATATGTACAGGCCTTTTAAAATTTGCATACCACAATTTTATTGTTTGTACCTTATTCTAATGTTGAAAAAATCAAATTCTGCTTAAAATTATCTGTAGGTACCTACTTGGTTTTTTACACTTCATGTTATTTGTTAACAACGCAATGGCAAACCATTTGTCAGAGATTCTGGATGCGGTGTATTGTTTGGAAGCTGTCAAGAATGGCGTTCGTACAAAGAATGAAGACTTGACTGAGGCCATGGATCGTATGAATGATGAATTCCGTGAGTTGACAGCAATAAATAATAAACTATGTCGTCAGTTAGAAGAATCTAACGAAGAGATCGGTGCCCTAAGGGAAGAAAAATGCGCACTTGAAGCTTGCATGGATAGAAAAGAAGAAGAAAAAAGCAAACTATGCAAACTATTGGATAAATACGAGCAACTAAAGAAATATGAAGAAAATCTAAAGGAAGCTAATGCCATAGGCGAAAAAGAAATGATTGATCTCCAAAAAACCTTCCATGAACTTGAAAAGTGTCCTCAAGAAAAAGAACATTCTATTTGTTGTTTAGAGGAAAATCTTCAAGAAATGAAGACCAAAATGTGCGATTGGCAACTAAAGAAATATGAAGAAAATCTAAAGGAAGCTAATGCCATAGGCGAAAAAGAAATGATTGATCTCCAAAAAACCTTCCATGAAGTTGAAAAGTGTCCTCAAGAAAAAGAACATTTTATTTGTCGTTTAGAGGAAAATCTTCAAGAAATGAAGACCAAAATGTGCGATTATAAAAACACTGTCGCTCGATTAAAATCTCATAAAAGATGTTTGAAAATTGCAACAAAAGAATGCCAAGATGATCTGCTGAAAAGAACAGATGAAGCTGATGCTTTGTGCTCAAAGGTGAAACAATGTGAAAGTAAAAAACAGAATCGCCCAAAACAAATAGCGGAGTTGCAAACACGTTTGAAACAAATTCAAGAAGCACTCCAGGAACAGAAAGAAAACAGGGAAACTTTGGAAGAAGAGGTGAAACGATTCCAAGATAACAACCATAAGCTAAAGATGGATAATATGGAACTAGAAGCATCGGTTAAAGACTTGGCGAGAACACTTAAAAGTCGTTGCAAAACAATTGAGAAAAGTCAACAAGAATTGGACCAGCTGAAAGAGGAATATGAGACCTATAAACAAAGTATTGAAAAACTGAGAAATCAAATAGTGTGTAATTATACCAATTCTAGTTGTTCTGGCAAGGTGTTGAATTCTTTCTGTGATTCGGCTTCTTCCGAGAGTAGAAACTCCCACCAACATCTCAATGTAGGAGGATGTGGCGACAAACCTCAAACAAGAACAAGAAATAAAATGGATCAAGATGAACCAATATGTTGTCCAACTCAACCTGATTTGGAAAATACCATGCCGGCAAATGCGAGGAAAAGTAAATCAGTAGGTGTGGATGCCATGAGACTCAAAACCTACAAGGAAGGGCCTCGCGACAACTTTCTGAACAAATTGAGAAATCTCTCGTCATAACTGTAGGTATCCCAAATGAAAGTGTTGTTATCAGCATGGTGTGGAATGTTTGAACTGATAATAATCAGAGGTGATAGTCTATTGTGTTCACCTCGAGATCAATAGATCAAAATAGACAATGCCTCCTATCCCAAACATCGTCATTGGTCCTCAAACTTCCTAAGAATATAACAATGGTAAATCCGTGGCGTAGGGCACGATTTAAAAGAATTACATTCAACACTTCACCAATAGTTTGTGAAAGAAATCCAAAGGAAACGCGTAGGTATTGTACGTTGCGCGTTATTCCGGTGTGTCCCAAAAAAGTCGACCGGCCGTCAATCCCCGATATCGGTGTCGATTGACGAGGAGAATCTATGTTGTCGAGGCAGTGTGGACGGTTCAGTCGACATCGATCGACGGCCGGTCGACTATGTGTGGACACACCTTAATTAACTCCTCTACTCAGAAGGTCCCGGGTTCGAATCCCACCATCGACAAAAATTTGTATTCGTTTTTCGATTGCAAATATTTCAACGGGTTACTTTCTGGTGTTCTCGTGTTGAGCCAGCACCTAAATGGGAAGTATTGTGTCTCTTCTCGCCCATCTGATGAGAGGCATACTACGGGATGGGCATGCTACGACACAGACCACAAGCGTCCAATGTAGCAGTTGTTTCATAGCTACGAAATAAAAACGGCGGTGAAACACTCATCTTTTAAAAAAAACTAAACTAAAACACCCTCATACAATACCGTCTCTACGCCTCTGTTATATTTCATATGAGCATGATGTAGGTCACTATTCCGAACCCTATGGTCCACATGTCTCACCAAGGTGATATTTAAATTTTGTTTCTTGATCCAATCTTCACTTTCATCTAATTCTAATTCTATGTCAAAGACACTCTTTCTTTCCATTGGTTATACATGATACATTGTGTTATTGATCTTTTGTGTTGGGATGGTGTTGAATGATACATGCAGGTAAAGTACGAGTTCAGTATGTAAGATGAAGTTATGTACTTACCTCTCATAATTTAATGAGATCATAATCAAAATCAATTAATCATCGCACCGGATAAGAGAAGAATGGTGAAAGTGATCCGACTTTAATTGGGTTATTGATCTTTTGTGTTGGGATGGTGTTGAAAGTGATGAGGATTACGGTCACGTATGATCTTATGGTGATTAGGCATACTAATCTTATGACGATAGATATCATCTTTGGTGATATAGGTATACCTACTGATGGTACTTACATACATAATGTGATTGGGTACACTGGGATAAGTAGGGAGATACGAGTATTATAGTGGTACCGCGGAGACTGTTGCCAACACTTGTTCTGATAGAGGTATGTGGCTCATTTACGAAATCTACATGAGGACCTATCAGCATACTTTCGGAAAAAGACTGTCCGATTCTACACTTCAGCGTAAGCTCCCGTGAGGTAGTATTTATGGTACTCACTGGCTCACAGCATAGCACCAATTCATAGAACTTAGGTACTCAGGGAACGGGGAACCTATAATATATTTTTCACCGGATTTTGTCAAAATCGGACAAACTGTTCTAGAGTTATTGCAGATCAAAGAGAGCACAGTGATCGCTAAAGCTAAAATTAAATACCTATAATTGAAAAGGAAGTAGGTACCGATAGGTAGTTAGTTATAGTTAACGTGGACAATCTCTTCAAAGCTTCAATATCTTCGTCAAAAAGTGCACGAAAAAACATTGAACTTTCGAAGGTAGTAGAAATCTATTTCAACATATTTGTGAACAGTGAAATACCTAATCAAATGATTTCGAATGCAAGTCAGAAAGACAATTGACATATGAAAGCTTCAGATTAATACGTTCAATATCTTTTTGTATTGTTACCTTTATCTTCCGATCTGACGACGTGATGGTTTTAAATTTTCAACCTTGTCATATTTATAATGTTCTCTAGTCTGACAACATCTTTGACCCTCCTAATAACAAATTGAAAAATTTCTATTTAAATTTTGTTTCTTGATCCAATCTTCACTTTCATCTAATTCTAATTCTATGTCAAAGACACTCTTTCTTTCCATTGGTTATACATGATACATTGTGTTATTGATCTTTTGTGTTGGGATGGTGTTGAATGATACATGCAGGTAAAGTACGAGTTCAGTATGTAAGATGAAGTTATGTACTTACCTCTCATAATTTATTTCAATTTTAATTCGTAGAAATCAAACTTTCGATATATTTACCAACATACTTCGCTCATATTAAATTTTAACTCGGCTTATTTCTTTCCTTGATTTCAGACCATATCCAAGACACTCGGAAACTCATCATGATTTGGTTACCTTGAACTCTTGGATATCCGTGTAATGCACCAACAAACGTGTCCAAAACCAAAGAACTTAAGTGAAAAAAATCAGTGAAACTAACCTTTGACGAACTAAAAATGTAAAATTCAGATATCCTTCAATCCATTTTCAAATTGTAATTTTATAAACTCTAGTTTTCTAATTTCTAAACAACAAACTACCTCTACCTCTTACTGCACTAACTTCTGTTTTAACACAGATAATTCCTAGTACCTCTATTTTTTTTATCTTTGTTCATAAATTTAGTCAGATTTATCAAATTAAAAAACAGCAAACATGTTGCTCTTGTACAAATACGGATTAATTTTAGTCATCCTCCTAAACATAAACGAAATTCGAACCAGAACTTTGTCCGAACCTGGAACCGGGGAGATACAAATACACAATGGAACCGCGCTGCCGTCCCCCTTAGCTGTCACAGATGTTAGCAAAGCCCACAACGTTGGAGAAACTCGAGCCAGAGATAGCGAAGAAGATGATGAAGAAAATGATGAAGATGAAGATGAATCGGAAGATGATGAATCTGCTGATGAGGAAGATGATGAGGAAGCTAGTGAGAAGGCCGCGGAGTTGGATGATGATTATATGAAGAACCATGACATGGTTGATACTCATATGACGGAGTTGTACAATGAAGTTGTTGGTGAGTATTGTTTAATTTGTTTATCCGATTCTCAACTTTACTGATTAGTTTTATGATCTTGTTTTCAAGAAAATGAAATATAGGTTTGGTGGTTAGGTACTGTATCTACTTATTCAAGTAGGTATCTTGTATATGTAAGAGATGCCATGGATATTGTATATGTATTGGGGGTAGAGATGCGATGTTTTGGCATCCATATCCAAAGATATTCTCAAGAATTAGAAGTCTACGAGTATAAACGTTTTACCTACTTATAGGTTTAATAGGTATCTAATCTAGGTATTAATATAGGTACCGAGGTATCTATTTTCAAATTACCAGGGTCTAGGTTTCATTTATTATGGATCTCGTGGTCTAGTGGTATAATACAGATTCACAAAGTAGGTACGCAGGTAGATAGGTAGTGTAGGTACAGTGGAATTACCTCGTGTCAAATTATTTTCTACAATACCTGCCTAAATCATAATGAATCAAAATACAGTACATTTGGCTGACCACCAATTCATGAGATTGGTATAGGTCATACTGGGTGGTCCAAGTCTATTTACATACACCCATATTGATATATATTAGGTTTGTAGTAGAAAGGTCTAGGTTCTTATGTGGTTTAATATAAGTACCTATATAGGACTGTTAGATCGGGTGGTTTCACACGGTAAGGCAGGTTTTTATTTGCCAAATAAATATGAATAGGTATCCATATTTGGATTGAATTTGATGACCTCTGAAATTTCTGAATGGCAAATTTAACCAAAAAAGGATTGAAATGAGCAAGATGTTTACAATTCAATGTTAACAGAGATGAAATATTGCATAGGTAAATACTGTAAATAGGTTAGAGTCGAAAAAGACAAATGCAGGCAGAGTTCTTGAAAGTATACCTACTCAAGTACTCATCCTTCATCAAGACTGTCGATGTAAGTCATGTATTATCTAAAGGGGGTTAAAGTTGTTTTCTAATGCTTGAAATTGACTATTAGGACATTTTTCTGTCTGAAAGCTCAAAATGGCGAAGTTCAAGCTCATTCACAAGAGCAAAAATACTAAATAGATCACCACCTGACGGGAATGGAATTCCCAACTGCTGGCTTGTCAAACCACCGGTCCACCAGACCATGAAAAGTTCTTGAAAGTATACCTACTCATCCTTCATCAAGACTGTCGATGTAAGCCATGTATTACCTAATGGGGGTTAAAGTTGTTTTCTAATGCTTGAAATTGACTATTAGGACATTTTTCCGTCTGAAAGCTCAAAATGGCGAAGTTCAAGCTCATTCACAAGAGCAAAAATAGATCACCACCTGACGGGAATGGAACTCCCAACTGCTGGCTTGTCAAACCACCGGTCCACCAGACCATGAAGGTTGACTTTCCACCTGCTGCAGTTCATATTTCCTATCGAAAGAGAAATCCATGTGATGAGATATCATTTGATGCAATTACCTCAGACCATGAAAGTTGACTTTCCACCTGCTGCAGTTCATATTTCCTATCGAAAGAGAAATCCATGTGATGAGATATTATTTGATGCAATTACCTCCCCAGTCATACATAACATCTGTAATGATAAATAATTACATGAGGTGACAATTTTCTGTTTGTGACTTGTGACCAGATGACGGTACGTAATCACCTCTTGCCTTGTGTTGTGTGGTGTCACAGAATGGAACATTCCGAGTCCCAAGATCTATAGGTAATGAAAATCAAAGAAAAAGATGGAAGGACCCTATAAGAATGTAGAGAGTCTACCTTTGGACCTCGAAGTAATATTAACCTTGGGGGTTCCTGGTCCTGGGGCCCTAAGGTTGTGAGAAAAAGGTTGTCAGGTTGGGTTACCTGCTAAAAACCCAACCTGACAACCTTTAGGGATATTATTTGATGCAATTACCTCCCCAGTCATACATAACATCTGTAATGATAAATAATTACATGAGGTGACAATTTTCTGTTTGTGATTTGTGACCAGATGACGGTACGTAATCACCTCTTGCCTTGTGTTGTGTGGTGTCACAGAATGGAACATTCCAAGTCCCAAGATCTATAATAGGTAATGAAAATTAAAGAAAAAGATGGAAGGACCCTATAAGAATATAGAGAGTCTACCTTTGGGCCTCGAAGTAATATTAACCCTGGGGGTTCCTGGTCCTGGAGCCCTAAGGTTGTGAGAAAGAGGTTGGGTTTTTAGCAGGTAGGGCTCACTAGTATCAAGACATCAATCCCTCACTCCCCATATCAAAAGATTTGAACTCAAAAAGAAAAAACAAAAAAAAATCTACACTTATAGAAACTTAATATAGGTAAGTTTCAGATGTCCCTTTGCCACCCCAGTTAGCTTGGTTGGTAGAGCGTCTGCCTTGTAAGCGCTGGGTCGCGGATTTCACCCTGAACAGATAAGGTTCATTGGGATCTAAAAAAAAAAAAAAAAAAAGATCTACACGTTAGAATTGTAGATTCTATAGAAACTTAATATAGGTAAGTTTCAGATGTTCCTTTGCCAGCCTAGTTAGCTTGGTTGGTAGCGCGTCTGCCTTGTAAGCACTGGGTCGCGGATTTCACCCTGAACAGATAAGGTTCATTTTCAGAATGGCTGGCTTTCTCCTAGCTCCCAGCCTGTATTCCTTCTCTCTTACGGCGGGTAATTTGTTGCCAAATATAGGGTAAAACCCCCGTTCTGGCTTTCTCCTAGCTCCCAGCCTGTATTCCTTCTCTCTTACGGCGGGTAATTTGTTGCCAAATATAGGGTAAAACCCCCGTTAAAAACCTTAGTTATACAGTGACGGTAAATCTTGGCACCTGCAAATAATTATCATGATCGTTGTCACTATCCGGCGTGATCTCAATTAGGAGTCACCCAGGTGGTATATCCTGGTTTTGTATGCAGAATCATTAATCATACCGTCTCATTATTTCATTAAAATTGTCAACAGTTCTACAAGTCACGAGACTCGTAATGAGTTTCGTCTTGGTGTTTGGGATGGATTACTTGATGACGTAAAATTGGAGACAAATTTTCCATGACAACCCCCGTTAAAACCTTAGTTATACAGTGACGGTAAATCTTGGCACCTGCAAATAATTATCATGATCGTTGTCACCATCCGGCGTGATCTCAATTAGGAGTCACCCAGGTGGTCTATCCTGGTTTTGTATGCAGAATCATTAATCATACCGTCTCATTATTTCATTAACATTGTCAACAGTTTTACAAGTCACGAGACTCGCAATGAGTTTCGTCTTGGTGTTCGAGTGATCTCTATTAGGAGTCACCCAGGTGGTCTATCCTGGTTTTGTATGCAGAATCATTAATCATACCGTCTCATTATTTCATTAACATGTCAACAGTTTTAAAAGTCACGAGACTCGTAATGAGTTTCGTCTTGGTGTTTGGGATGGATGATGGATTACTTGATGACGTAAAATTGGAGACAAATTTTCCATGAACACAAATCTAGTCAATTTAGCGTGTAAACAAATAAATCTAATTAATTTAACATTAATTAATTATTTTTTTTTTTTCCGCCAGCCTAGTTAGCTTAGTTGGTAGTGCGTCTGCCTTGTAAGCGCTAGGCCGCGGGCAACACAAATCTAGTCAATTTAGCGTGTAAACAAATAAATCTAATTAATTTAACATTAATTAATTATTTTCGTTAAGGTCTTATCGCCAGCCTAGTTAGGTTGGAGGGTAGCGGTTGGAGGGTCACGGGTTTGATTCCCCCCAGGGGCGGAGTATATCCTAAACAGATAAAGTTCGTTCTCGGAACGGCTGATTTTTCCTATCTCCTCTTCCTTTTCTCTTCGTTTTCTAGACGATGAGACCTTAGCAGTTATAGTTCCCTCTATCTGTTTAGGATAAAGTTGGCCTCGGGGGCTCCTAGCGCTTACAATTTACAAGGCGAATGCGGCATCCTCCAACTAAGCTGGCGAATTCTTCCTATTTCCCGGCTATTTCAGATGAAACAACAATGTCTATTTTTTGACACCTACATTCCTACATAGGTGAACCTATAAGAGCATCAGGTATTTCAGTATAAAAGCATATTTTCCAGCCTACCACATCCTATTCTTGTTCCGCGTATTTTCAGAAGAAAACCTTCTCAGGAATGTTAATAGATTCTCAAAGATCTGTCTGGATCTCGCGGATAATGTCACCGCAGGGGTTCGAACCTGTTTTCTACCGCTGTGTAGTTTACCTGCTATTAAACCTCTCTCTAATAGGATTACATTGGCAACACTGTAGATAGTGTTACAGCTGTTCTATCACCTTTCTAGTCAGTTTGGTTGCAACCAGGAATTACTTGTCTTCTGACTTCTGAGTATCGTACATAGATATTGTTCCCAGCTATAGATACTGATTTTGGTCAGAAACTGAACACCGCAGCATCGGCATTGTCCAAAATTAATTCCAACTTTTTACCATAATATTTCAACGACCAATTTGCCTTTAGTTCGGGCGATAATGTTCCGGTACACGTTAGAATCTATCACTGTAGATATGCGGCTGTTAGTTAGAAAAGACACGGACATATAAATGCACGATGTATGATATTTCAATATCAGCGATCAAACAATTTGTCCTTTCAACGACTCATTTGTTTTGTTTCAGGTGACAAAAAGAAGAAGACCAAAAGTACGAGCAAGGACGGTGCGAGTAAGTACGAGGAGAAACCGGAAGGCGAGAAGGACAAAGTGGAATACGAGAAGGATAAAGTATTAATAGGTACCGAGGTATCTATTTTCAAATTACCAGGGTCTAGGTTTCATTTCTTATAGCTCTCGTGGTCTAGTGGTATAATACAGATTCACAAAGTAGGTACGCAGGTAAATAGGTAGTGTAGGTACAGTGGAATTACCTCTTGCCAAATTATTTTCTACAATACCTGCCTAAATCATAATGAATCAAACTACAGTACATTTGGCTGACCACACAAAAATTACCAAAATTTTAGAGACCAATTCAGGAGATTGGTATAGGTTATACTGGGTGGTCCAAGTCTATTTACATACACCCATATTGATAGATATTAGGTTTGTAGTAGAAAGGTCTAGGTTCTTATGTGGTTTAACATAAGTACCTATAGGACTGTTAGATCGGGTGGTTTCACACGGTAAGGCAGGTTTTTATTTGCCAAATAAATATGAATAGGTATCCATATTTGGATTGAGTTTGATGACCTCTGAAATTTCTGAATGGCAAATTTAACCAAAAAACCATGTAAAAAGGATTGAAATGAGCAAGATGTTTGTTTACAACTCAATGTTAACAGAGATGAAATGTTGCATAGGTAAATACTGTAAACAGGTATTCTTAGAGTCGAAAAAGACAAATGCAGGCAGAGTTCTTGAAAGTATACCTACTCATCCTCCATCAAGACTGTCGATGTAAGCCATGTATTATCTAAAGGGGGTTAAAGTTGTTTTCTAATAATGCTTGAAATTGACTATTAGGACATTTTTCTGTCTGAAAGCTCAAAAGCCTTAGCTGTCACAGATGTTAGCAAAGCCCACAACGTTGGAGAAACTCGAGCCAGGGATAGCGAAGAAGATGATGAAGAAAATGATGAGGATGAAGATGAATCGGAAGATGATGAATCTGCTGATGAGGAAGATGACGAGGAAGCTAGTGAGAAGGCCGCGGAGTTGGATGATGATTATATGAAGAACCATGACATGGTTGATACTCATATGACGGAGTTGTACAATGAAGTTGTTGGTGAGTATTGTTTAATTTGTTTATTCGATTCTCAAGTTTACTGATTAGTTTTATGATCTTGTTTTCAAGAAATGAAATATAGGTTTGGTGGTTAGGTACTGTATCTACTTTATTCAAGTAGGTATCTTGTATAAATATTATGTAAGAGATGCTATGTATATGTATTTGGGGGTAGAGATGCGATGTTTTGGCATCCCTATCCAAAGATATTCTCAAGAATTAGAAGTCTACGAGTATAAACGTTTTTCCTACTTATAGGTTTGATAGGTAGGTATCTAATCTAGGTATTAATAGGTACCGAGGTATCTATTTTCAAATTACCAGGGTCTAGGTTTCATCATAGCTCTCGTGGTCTAGTGGTATAATACAGATTCACAAAGTAGGTACGCAGGTAAATAGGTAGTGTAGGTACAGTGGAATTACCTCTTGCCAAATTATTTTCTACAATACCTGCCTAAATCATATTGAATCAAATTACAGTACATTTGGCTGACCACACAAAAATTACCAAAATTTTAGAGACCAATTCAGGAGATTGGTATAGGTCATACTGGGTGGTCCAAGTCTATTTAAATACACCCATATTGATATTAGGTTTGTAGTAGAAAGGTCTAGGTTCTTATGTGGTTTAACACAAGTACCTATAGGACTGTTAGATCGGGTGGTTTCACACGGTAAGGCAGGTTTTTATTTGCCAAATAAACATGAATAGGTATCCATATTTGGATTGAGTTTGATGACCTCTGAAATTTCTGAATGGCAAATTTAACCAAAAATGGATTGAAAAGAGTAAGATGTTTACAATTCAATGTTAACAGAGATGAAATATTGCATAGGTAAACACTGTAAACAGGTATTCTTAGAGTCGAAAAAGACAAATGCAGGCAGAGTTCTTGACATTTGCCAAATAAATATGAATAGGTATCCATATTTGGATTGAGTTTGATGACCTCTGAAATTTCTGAATGGCAAATTTAACCAAAAAAGGATTGAAAAGAGTAAGATGTTTACAATTCAATGTTAACAGAGATGAAATGTTGCATAGGTAAATTACAGGTATTCTTAGAGTCGAAAAAGACAAATGCAGGCAGAGTTCTTGAAAGTATACCTACTCAAGTACTCATCCTTCATCAAGACTGTCGATGTAAGTCATGTATTATCTAAAGGGGGTTAAAGTTGTTTTCTAATGCTTGAAATTGACTATTAGGACATTTTTCTGTCTGAAAGCTCAAAATGGCGAAGTTCAAGCTCATTCACAAGAGCAAAAATAGATCACCACCTGACGGGAATGGAACTCCAAACTGCTGGTTTGTCAAACCACCGGTCCATCAGACCATGAAGGTTGACTTTCCACCTGCTGCAGTTCATATTTCCTATCGAAAGAGAAATCCATGTGATGAGATATCATTTGATGCAATTACGTCCCCAGTCATACATAACATCTGTAATGATAAATAATTACATGAGATGACAATTTTCTGTTAGTGACTTGTGACCAGAGGACGGTACGTAATCACCTCTTGCCTTGTGTTGGTGTCACAGAATGGAACATTCCAAGTCCCAAGATCTTGCCAACACTTGTTCTGATAGAGGTATGTGGCTCATTTACGAAATCTACATGAGGACCTATCAGCATACTTTCGGAAAAAGACTGTCCAATTCTACACTTCAGCGTAAACTCCCGTGAGGTAGTATTTATTGTTCTCACAGGCTCACAGCTTAGTACCAATTCATAGAACTTAGGACCTATAATATATTTTTCACTGGATTTTATCAAAATCGGACAAACTGTTCTAGAGTTATTGCAGATCAAAGAGAGCACAGTGATCGCTAAAGCTAAAATTAAATACCTATAATTGAAAAGGAAGTAGGTACCGATAGGTAGTTAGTTATAGTTAACGTGGACAATCTCTTCAAAGCTTCAATATCTTCGTCAAAAAGTGCACGAAAAAACATTGAACTTTCGAAGGTAGTAGAAATCTATTTCAACATATTTGTGAACAGTGAAATACCTAATCAAATGTAAAATTAAATACCTATAATTGAAAAGGAAGTAGGTACCGATAGGTAGTTAGTTATAGTTAACGTGGACAATCTCTTCAAAGCTTCAACATATTCGTCAAAAATTGCACGAAAAAACATTGATCTTTCGATACTGTAGTAGAAATCTATTTCAACATTTTTGTGAACAGTGAAATAATCAAATGATTTCGAATGCAAGTCAGAAAGACAATTGACATATGAAAGCTTCAGATTAATACATTCAATATCTTTTTGTATTGTTACCTTTATCTTCCGATCTGACGACGTGATGGTTTTAAATTTTCAACCTTGTCATATTTATAATGTTCTCTAGTCTGACAACATCTTTGACCCTCCTAATAACAAATTGAAAAATTTCTATTTAAATTTTGTTTCTTGATCCAATCTTCACTTTCATCTAATTCTAATTCTATGTCAAAGACACTCTTTCTTTCCATTGGTTATACGTCATGATACATGCAGGTAAAGTACGAGTTGAGTATGTAAGATGAAGTTATATACCTACGGAGGAGAGAAATCCCCGTCCAAGAAGAACAAGAAGGGTTTGAAAGAGAAGATCCTGCCCCTGTTGATTATACCGTACGCAATACAGATGTTCATCATTCCCCTGGTGGTGTTCAAGCTGAAGATGTTGGCATTG
This sequence comes from Diaphorina citri, assembly GCF_000475195.1. Lineage (NCBI taxonomy): Eukaryota > Metazoa > Arthropoda > Insecta > Hemiptera > Psyllidae > Diaphorina > Diaphorina citri. Next base: position 219,553 of record NW_007377634.1, on the reverse strand, counting down.
AAAGCGATGGCCATTGGGAAGCTGGCAATCCTGATCCTTCTGTTCAATTACTTCAAATATCATCACAACGCCAAGGCGACCCATGTGGACGATCAGTATATTCATGTAAGTAGAGACTTAATTGTATGTTAACCGAAGAGAGTGAGATCACAGTTTTTTTCCAAGAGGTTTGATAGAGGGAACTGTCCGAACTGTCACTGCCAAGGTCTTATCGCCCCGAAAGCGAAGAGAGAAGAAAGACAGGATAGGAGAAAGCCAGCCGTTCCGAGAGCGAACCTTGGAGGGCGACCCACCAAGCTAACTAGACTGGCATATTGTATGTTAAGTTGTTAAGTGAAGAAAATGAGATTACTCGAAGCCGACTTTTGAAGACAAGTCCTTGAACGGCCAAGGATTAAAACCAGTAACCACGGCTAGTACGTATACCTCCGAAATAGCCAGTTGCATGCATTTTCAACCAAGCACAACTTTGCTTAGCTTCAGTGACCCGTTAGAAACTTCCTCTTTCCTCTGAGTTAGTTATACAGTTGACTAATAGCTAATGGAATAATCTGTTGCATTGTGTTTGCAGGATAACCAGATCATGGCCGAGCACTACGGATACTCGGGCACTCCAGAGATAGGCGCCTGGGTCAACGGGAGAAGTATGGAGGAGTTCTCCAGGCGAAGGAGGAGATGAAAGACGTTGCCATAATCCTGAGGAAGTGACTACAACACCTGAAGACACATCCGGCGATGATAGAGGGAAGTGAGGGAACTAACAACGGATGTTTAAAGCTGTGTCAACACATAGTCGACGCCGTCTATAGATGGTCGATCAATCATATCAACGTCGATTGAGACCGGCAGATCATATGGTCAATAAAGCTCCAAGTATAAATCTACCAAGAAAACATACAAGAGGAAGGCCCAAGCACACTTGGTGGCGGCAACAGAAGAAAATACTGGAAGAAAGTGGACTATCAGAAGCTGACACCCAAATAGAAGAGTTTATCACCTGCGAACAAGGAGAGCTGACCCTAACAGTGGACACTGATGTAGGATTAAAGCAAGGGAGATATAACGTCGATTGAGACCGTACACTGCCTCGACAACAAACATTCATAGATCTATCTCGTCGATCGACGGCGTCGAATGGAGGAGTTCTCCAGGCGAAGGAGGAGATGAAAGACGTTGCCATAATCCTGAGGAAGTGACTATAGGTCTGTTTTTCATTCCGACGTGGGTGCGATGCGAACCCGACGTGAAGTGACGCGTGTTTTTCGTCGATCGACGGCGTCGAATATGAGTGGACAGTCTTATTTATAGCTCGCATATAGGACTGAAAAGTCCCTTTACTCCAGCAGTAGGCTACTACTATTACTGTGGTCAAATTCTCAAATTATGTTGAGGATAAAATTCCATACCTCGGCTGGGATTGAACCCACGCCCACCTGTTTACCAGGCGAGCGCCTTGACCACTACACCACCGAGGCAGGTTGATGGTCGATCAATCGGATCAACGTTGTCGAATATGAGTGGACACACCTTTATCGTCCCGAAATTGAAGAGAGAGGGACAGGATTGGAGAAACGAGACCGTTCCGAGAACGAACCTTACCTGTTCAAGATAGAGGCCATCCCGGGCGGGAATCAAACCCGCGACCTCGGATAGCAGAATTGGGTTTAACCTCTGTGGAAGTGGACACACCTTTATCGTCCCGAAATTGAAGAGAGAGGGACAGGATTGGAGAAACGAGACCGTTCCGAGAACGAACCTTACCTGTTTAGGATAAAGGCCATTCCGGAATGGAGGAGTTCTCCAGGCGAAGGAGGAGATGAAAGACGTTGCCATAATCCTGAGGAAGTGACTATAGGTCTGTTTTTCATTCCGACGAGGGTGCGATGCGAACCCGACGCCCGACGTGAAGTGACGCGTGTTTTTCATTCCACTTCCCCTACTTTAGCGTCAACGCTGCGTCTTAAATGCCTGATGCGAGTCTCGAGTAGCTTCAGGTTCCGCCATATTGTAATGTATTGAGGGAAATGAAAAAAATGTTTCGTAATTTCTCCACTAGATGTCGTCATGTTTGTTGAATTTTCAAATTTTACCCCCACTCCTGACGCAGAGTGAACGTCAAGTTGACGCCGCATCGATGCGGCGTAGGAATGAAAAACAGACCTTTTATCCGGCGATGATAGAGGGAACTAACAACGGATGTTTAAAGCTGTGTCAACACATAGTCGACGCCGTCTATAGATGGTCGATCAATCGGATCAACGTCGATTGAGACTGTACACTGCCTCGACAACAAACATTCATAGATCTATCTCGTCGATCGACGGATATGAGTGGACACACCTTTATCGTCCCGAAATTGAAGAGAGAGGGACAGGATTGGAGAAACGAGACCGTTCCGAGAACGAACCTTACCTGTTTAGGATAAAGGCCATTCCGGACGGGAATCAAACCCGCGACCTCGGATAGCAGAATTGGGTTTAACCTCTGTGGACAGTTGGACACCAATAAGATCTCCGTCTGGGTAGTTAACTTCAAAGGCCGTTAGTCACTTTCTAACCTTATAACTGTGGGAATTTCTGCCCACAATTAACAATTAAAATGCTCAAGTCCTCAGGATCTTCAAGAGGGAATATGGAAAACACTTGAGTTACTTTTACAACATAGAAACTGGACGAGAATGTCTTTATTTAATCATTTCAGCAAACTTTTACAACTTTAGATCTTATTCTACTAAGTTTCGTATAGCACATTTTAACTTCTCCTAAAACCAAATTCAAAATTTCCCGCATTTTGCTGCGAGTCGACTCACTCCAATGGCTGTGTACTAAAGGCCCTGTTCACACGATTCAATTTCTCAACACTAGCATATAGCATACTAGCCTACATGCATCTATGCCTTTCTGTCCTCAAATATTGACAAGAGTTAGTTTATTGTCCTACCGACACCAAAGGTCCTATTCACCAATCCATCACTGTATTGAAAACCACAACTAGTAAACACATCATTATCCCAAGCCATATCAACAACATAATGGAAGAAATATAAAATCCAACATTCAGGAACTCATGAGATCATCCGTGCAGAAGTAGCAAGCCGCAAATCACTATAAACACCCAATTCACCCAATAGTTCATGGCAAGATGATATCAGTATCATTATCATTGGAGTACCATCAGACCATCACCATCACCATCAGCTAATAGTATAACACACAGCACAGGTAGAGAGGATGGAGTCAGGAAATGAGAGTAATTTTTTTTTTTTTTTTTTTTTTCTTCAGGGAAATTTGTTTCTACTAAGTTTTTTGACCTGTTGCGCACTCCACAAGGGTATCCGAAATATTGTTGAAAGTGGAGTCGGTGAATCGCAGACAGCGAACCAAAATATTGCCTACTTAGTTGCGGACAGTATGTTTCCAGATAACCACTTCATTACGGATTGCGGGCAGATCGAAAAGCCCAGGGGTCAAACATAAAGGGATCTGCTCTCAACTGGGTAGCCGTTGAAAAGGGGAGAGAAATCCGTACAGTATTTATGAAAATTGGAAGAAAAAATAACATAGGCTTGAGTAACATATGTATAAATAATTATTAAGAGTATAATTATGTAAAATGTTTTTAATACAAAAATATATAAGTCTATACACAATGTAATGTAAATTCCTTACAACGAAAAATTCCTTAATATTACCTTAATTATAAAATACAATCAGGTACCAGGTAGCACCAGAAGAGTGAGCAATATACAGAATATGTTTAAATTAAGTAGGGGAAGATGGCATATGCTTCCAATATAAAGATATGATACACACATATGAAAACACTCTCAATTGAAGATGGATAGACATAGTTACATGCATTACATACATAGGTAGGGTTTATATATACGTGCATAGATATAATTACCTATATGAGTAGTGCGTATAATAACTAATAACTCATATACGGAGATATACCTAGGTATGAGTTAATTATTTTCGTATATGTCATCGTCAAAGTATGAATTGAGTTACGTTCGTATGTTATCGTCAAAGTATGCATTGTATAATTGAGGCGTGATCTGGAAGAAGAGCATTAACTGCAAAAATCGGGTAATCGCGTTTAAATGGACACAATGTCACAGGGTTCACAAAATTGGCCATAATATGTAGTAGAAAAGAGATAGAAAGATGATTCTTTCACAGTCGTGTTCAGACTTTCTTCCAGATCATACCTCAATATCAAGCATGAACTTAAAATAAATAGGTAGGTAGGTACCTAATACATGGTAAATGGACGCAGGTGCATAGTTATTTTACATGTAAAGAACCGCATGCCACATATATGTTACACTTGTTGCACGCTATGGGTTACAGAACAATAAAACATATTTTTCTCCTCCTTTAGGGGGCTTTTCAATCAAGTGTCTATTGAAACCAGTAGTAAGAACATTGTTAATTAAATATCTATTGGGAATTTAAAGTAATTTAATTATCTATTGAATATTAACCAAATTTGGAGGAAGTGACGAATATACAAAAAGTAGTACATCTCCAAGGCTTCCAGACAGGAAGCACAACCTTATTCAAAGGTTATTTGAGTTATTTCCTTCTGGCTGCTTAGATGATAACGTGAAATCGGATACAATTATTGTCTGATAATCTCTGAATTGCCATTTCTTAGTTTATTAGCGTCTTTTCATTAATTTGAACTTGTATTTCATTTAGCAAAGTTCGTGTCCAAAATAAAGTGACACATGCCTGATCTACAATACAAATGAAACGTTGATTGAGACCGTACACTGCCTCGACAACAAACATTCATAGATCTATCTCGTCGATCGACGGCGTCGAATATGAGTGGACACAGATTTATCGTCCCGAAATTGAAGAGAAAGGGACAGGATTGGAGAAACGAGACCGTTCCGAGAACGAACTTTACCTGTTCAGGACAGAGGCCATCCCGGGCGGGAATCAAACCCGCGACCTCGGATAGCAGAATTGGGTTTAACCTCTGTGGGCAGTTGGACACCAATAAGATCTCCGTCTGGGTAGTTAACTTCAAAGGCCGTTAGTCACTTTCTAACCTTATAACCATTAGTTTTTAGCTAGCGAAGTAGTTCATATTGAATGTACATAGTTAATTTAATAAAATTTATTAGTTATTTATTTTTTATTAATAATGAACTAATCGTACCTGTGGTACAAACCTGACAAATTGTAGGTAGGTAATATTAACCAAAGATCTTATTGACTTTCCAAATACCGGGTGACATTGTTTTCTTTAGATTTCACTTCGTTTCTGTTGGACCTTACCTTTTCTTCAAGATATTGGAAGATGCAAAAAAAAAGTGGAAAATTGTTTCATAGGTTTTTTTAAAGAATTGAAAAAATAAAAAAAAAAAAAAAAAAAAAAAAAGGAAAGGAAAGGGTAGAAAATTGTTTCATAGGTAATTTTAATATCATTAAAATATTTTTCACTATGGAACTGATTTCTGAAATCTATTATTGCCCTTTATGAAACCTCGACAACAAAAATAGACCGAAGTATTACCCTTCCACCGAAGTTTGAGTATAACGCTTCCCTTTTTAGGTCTTCTTTGTTTCCTATTTTTTCCCCTGTTATTGTACTTTATTAATTTGCTTTTCTTCATCTTCCCCCCCTTTTTAATTGAATCAGGAATTATTACTCATAAATAAAACTGCCATTTTTGATTAATGTACTCCAAACCATCTTTTCATCTTATACGTATAATTATTGTCGTAGTTTTTTTTTTTTTCAGGAAAATTTGTTTCTACCAAGTTTTTTGACCTGTTGCGCACTCCACAAGGGTCTCCAAAATATTGTTGAAAGTGGAGTCGGTGAATCGCAGACAGCGAACCAAAATATTGCCTACTTAGTTGCAGACAGTGTTTCCAGATAACCACTTCATTGCGGATTGCGGACAGATCGAAAAGCCCAGGGGTCAAACATAAAGGGATCTGCTCTCAACTGGGTAGCCGTTGAAAAGGGCAGAGAAATCCGTACAGTATTTATGAAAATTGGAAGAAAAAATAACATGGGTTTTTTTCAAGATCCAATTTCATCAAAAGAAAGGGCTTAAAGACTGCTATCGAACCAGTGCTATTCGAAAATTGTAGTCATAAAAACAAAATTTAGAAAAATAAATGTGGGCAGGTGGGCCAATAAATGGTACGTTTTTTAGGTGGGCGAATAAATGGTACACTTTCTTTTGAGAAAGAAAAAGAAAAAAAAATCCGCATGGTTATTTACCTCTTCCTCTGTGAGGACCCAATCTTGTATCCGATAACAATGAGTCCATTGATGGCCATGTCTACGGGAATAACTTCAGCATGATAGTCGCCATTACAGAGCATCGTTCTAATAACGCCCTTGGCTCCGGCCACCAATATACCGGTAGGTCCGTTCAGGTTATCCACCCAACCCGGCAGAGGCTCCCTCCATGCCGGCGTTACTGGAACGACAAGAGACAAGTTAATAACATTTGGAAATACTTGAGAGAAGACTCGGTAACTTTGTGAAGTTCCATTTTAACTATTGGGTTGTATGGAAACTACAATATACCGGTAGGTCCGTTCAGGTTATCCACCCAACCCGGCAGAGGCTCCCTCCATGCCGGCGTTACTGGAACGACAAGAGACAAGAGACCAGTTAATAACATTCGGAAATACTTGATTGAAGACTCGGTACCTTTGTGAAGGTCCATTTTAACTATTGGGTTGTATGGAAACTACTTCACTTTTTGTTAAAGGGTAAAACTTTTTTATTTGTTACATTATAAAAGAGGACTAGAAAATAATCCATACATACTCGTATATTTATATATAATCCTTGGCAAGGAAAATGCAACGTTCTTCCATTCACTCATTTTTCAAAATTGGGCATTCCATTATTGGTGTCCGGGTGTCCGAAGGTCACATGCGGATACTAACCACACGCAAAGTTGCTTAACATCAGTGATCAATTAGGAACCCAATTTTTACCTTGTGACATAGCACAGGAAAATGTGTTCGTATCAAATATCAACTTACCAATAGAAGGCCTTGCAATACACACAGGTAAGGCGGGGTATTCATGAGCTACTAATGTTTCAGCCAGTCGCTTGGTAAAGGTGTACTCTGATTCATATTTGAAGATATTAGGTATTCAGTGGAATCCTAATAATGACTATTTCTCATTCACTATCAATGTGTCTGAGACAAAATGTACCAAGCGCATTATTCTTAGCACAGTAGCAAGAATATTCGACATTCTAGGTTTCGTTAGCCCGGTTACTATCAATATGAAGTTACTGATGAAGGATCTTTGGACTTCAAAGGTTGATTGGGACGAAACTCCGCCTCTGCTCATACAAGAGAGGTGGTCGCAAGTTGTGTCTGAATGTTGCTGATAAAGGATCTTTGGACTTCAAAGGTTGATTGGGACGAAACTCCGCCTCTGCTCATACAAGAGAGGTGGTCGCAAATTGTGCCTGAATTGCCTGTATTGAATACATTGAAGATACCTAGGCATTTATCCATTCAAATCCATTCTTCTGTTTCTCTAGTTGGTTTCTGTGACGCAAGCGAACGAGCGATGGGTGCGTGTGTCTACGTTCATGTTGTTCATCCAGACAACTCTACACATGTTCATCTAGCCTGCGCCAAATCAAAGGTCGCTCCCATGAAGTACGTGACAATACCTCGCCTAGAACTCTGCGCAGCGTTACTGCTATCCAAGTTGTTGTTGGTTGTCACAGAAATATTTGCAGCAAGATATGACATTCAAAATGTTTTCTGCTTCACAGATAGTACTGTTGCATTAAGCTGGATTATTTCAGAGCCGTTCAAATGGAACACCTTCGTCGCGAACCGTGTTTCGAAGATTCAAGAAGTTGTTCATCAGAACAATTGGTATCACGTACAAGGTGTGGAGAATCCAGCTGACGTGTTATCTCGTGGAACCAGCCCTTCAGAGCTCGTAGGTAACAGCCTCTACTGGAATGGTCCACCGTGGGTAAAGCAACCCACTGATCAGTGGGACCTATCGAGGTATGTACCTAGTGTAGGTAACAGCCTCTACTGGAATGGTCCACCGTGGGTAAAGCAACCCACTGATCAGTGGGAACTATCGAGGTATGTACCTAGTTCCGATTCTGTGCCAGAAGAAAGGAAGAAAGCAACGTTACATACAGTAAGCAAGGAAAAAGTTTCCAATATTTTGCTCGATCTCGCGGGTGAAATTTCATCTTGGAAAAAACTGCTAAGAGCAGTCGCCATGGTTTTAAAATTTTGTCGCCTTCTTCCTATTAGCCCATGTACCGTGAGTGAACACGATCATCCTCTTCGTTCACATCACATTATTGCCTTACTCATAGGCTATATTCACGTGAAGAATTTCCATACTGGACCACATTTGGTTATCTCAATTTCACGCAAGAAATATTGGATCTTGGGACATCAAGATTTTGTTCATAAACGCATTCAAAAATGTAATGTTTGTTCCACAGGAAACCCCAAGCCAATATTCCCGATCATGACGAACCTACCGAACCTTCGACTTCAAGATTATCAAGCATTCCATGACGTGCAAGTCGTGCAAGTTTTTATTTTTTGTGGCACTTGATTTATTTTGGGAGGAACGACTTGGCGGGGTCTTTTTTATGCCACGAAGTGGTATTTTTTTGGGGGGATAGGATTAGTTATTAGATCAGTAAAATGTAGAACACACTTGGGAAAACAGTGCGAAGCCCGCAAAAGCACAATCGAGCCCAAACTCGAATGACCAAAGTTCCATTTCGTGTTAATCATGTTTGCCAAGTTTCGTCAAAATCGGACACACCTTTCGGTAGTTATCGTGAAACAAGCAAAATCAGCGAAGATTAGAAGACATCATGATAGGAGAAAGCCAGCCGGTCCGAGAACGAACATTATCCGTTTAGGATAAAATCCGTCCCGGGCGGGAATCGCACCCGCGGCCTGGCGCTTACAACCAACCAAGTTAACTAGCCTGGCTGACTTAAATGAAAGTTTTCCTTTGATTAGACATTTACTCAAGTGTACTTCCAATGGAACAATCATTAAGTGTGTTCTACTAATCTCATCATCTTATCAGTGCACGGCCTTCAATCGTTCGTTTATCTTTCACCTATCTTTATGTATATTATTATCACAATAAAATCAACATTTATTTACAATTTACAATTACAATTTAAACTCTTGAATCTAGGTGAACTCTCCGCAAGAATTGTGACCTTCAGCATCCGGTTCAACGCGTGTTCTAGTACCAAACTATTCTAGTACCAGACTATTAGGAGGAAAACAATTGTACAAGCCATGCCGAATGTGGAATGTCAGTTCATGATTATAAATAAAATCTGCAGTGTAGCAAAAAATAAATAAAACAATAGCTGAACCTGAGGAATACCGGATTCTTACGACGAAAATATCCTGCTTCAGTGGCATACATAATGGACAAGATGCCCGCCTGGTAAACGAAAACAACTTCCTTTGAACAATATTGAACTCAAAACATCTAAACTTATCTAAATTTTTATTTGATTCTGGGAAATTTTTCAAGAAAGCTCGAAAATTTCTTGACATACGATCTCAAATCTCAATATTTCACATCACGTTGATCGACCAAGCCCAAGCTAAAGATACTCCGCACCATAACATCCTAAGATTACATCATTGAACCTAAGTAACCGGTGAAAGAGAATGTGTGTTGAAGTTTAGAGTTGATCCTTTCAAAAAACGTAAATGTATGAAAGGCCAAGTTGTTCGCCACAAAATGTTAAGGTGTCCGACTGAACGCGATACCTGGGTACAATGAAAGTCAAGGAAGAACTGGAAAGTTTACGGCATCTGGAGATGACACTACAAAGGCGGAAAATCTTATATAGACCCGACTCGTGAGTGCTACGCAATATTGATGGATGAATCCCAGTCCTCACAGTGCTGTTGCTAAGTTTTATTTCTGTTTTGATACATAATTATGTATTACGTAGGGTTACCCATTCATACGTAGGATTACCCAGAAGACATTTTTTTAAAGCAGGACATTTTTCTAAATCCTAAATTTGTCCAAAATTCAAATAGGTACCAAGTTAAACGACAATCGTCGATATGAGAGGACGTTATTGTTAAAGTCTCAGCTCAGGCAAAAGAATCTGAGTGAGGTCTACAGTTCACAGAACCACTAGTTTATATCTGAGGAGCCTGCGGTTCAAGACCCCGCAGCGACATAAAATATTTGAGTCAGAGCAAAACCATTTGGAAGATGCAAACACGGCTAAAGAAATAGCCTCTGGTATGCCTTTATATGTAGATCGGGCAGTCGGGCACCGAGGATATCTGGCTAACCAGCGCAGCGGCCAGGCTATCGTGTACTATATAGAACTTGGCCTGACGCACGGCTGTGCCCCTGGACATCTCGAATCATCTTGAATTAAACACACAAGTTGTGTTCAGATCACGGGAGTTGAGTAATGTCTAGGTTGGATAACACTTTGTTATAGCGGTTAGGAGGCACATCTTTGTTTACAAAACCTGCTGTATATGATGTTCTCCAATTGAAGTTCTTATCCGGGGCGTCTGACCAGGGTCTCCGAGAAGCACAGATATCATGTTGAAATAACGATGTCTACATCTTGGGAACTTTGAATATGACTTCCTTAGGATATAGGTTTCCTAACGAGCGTAATTCATAGGTGCAACATTGTAAATTGTCGTTTAGCACCGGTACTTCGGTACTCTTCGTAAATATCTTCGATGTGGGCAGAACAGTCCAAAAGAATGCCGAAAAGTGTGGTCTTCATCTTCAGAATCTCGAAGATGCTCTCCTTCCAGGTCTCTTGGAGAATGTGTCTCACAGTGACGTGAGAAAGTTTTCCACTTGTGCTTTTTAGCAGCAAGCACCTAGCTTTTATGTTAGCTCACCAGCTGAACAGTTTCAGAGAATGCCATTTGATATGTTTACTACTGGAATGGGCAATAGTCCTACATACTGGACTTCGCACACAAGAATGTTGTCAGAAAAGGTCCCCATTTCAATGTAATGTAGGTACTGGGGATCTGGGGAAGCAAAAAATGCTTCCGAATGTCGAAAATTTTGCCGTTCTCTCCATAGGTAGTCCATAGCGAACTTCCAAAGTAGTCATGGCTCTTTAAAGAATGAGAAAACGCCTTTTATGTGCCTGCGCCCAGGGCGGGAATCGAACCCGCGGCCTAGCGCTTACAAGGCAGACGCACTACCAACTAAGCTAACTAGGCTGGCTTGATATATTTACTACTGGGGAATGGGGTGCATTAGTCCTACATACTGGACTTCGCACACAGGAATTTCGTCAGAAAAGACCCCCATTTCAATGTAATGTAGGTACTGGGGAAGCAAAAATGCTTCCGAATGTCGAAAATTTTGCCGTTCTCTCTATAGTAGTCCATAGCGAACTTCCAAAGTAGTAATGGCTCCTTAAAGAATTAGAAAACGCCTTTTATGTGCCTGCACCTCATAATGAGCACCTCCGTAATTCTTATAGTAAACACAAATAGATGGGGTGCATTAGTCCTACATACTGGACTTCGCACACAGGAATTTCGTCAGAAAAGACCCCCATTTCAATGTAATGTAGGTACTGGGAAGCAAAAAATGCTTCCGAATTTGAAAATTTTGCCGTTCTCTCCATAGTAGTCCATAGCGAACTTCCAAAGTAGTCATGGCTCCTCAATTAGAAAACGCCTTTTATGTGCCTGCACCTCATAATGAGCACCTCCGTATCTCCGTAATTTCTTATAGTGAACACAAATAGACTCGAAGCGTGAGACTGAGAAATATTAGAAAATCTAAATTTCACCTAGTAAGTAAGAAAAGTCCCTTTTCCCTAGTAAGCTATTGTTTTGTTTCACCTAGTAAGTAAGAAAAGTCCCTTTTCCCTAATAAGCTATTGTTTTTTTTTCACCTAGTAAGTAAGAAAAGTCCCTTTTCCCTAGTAAGCTATTGTTTTGTTTCACCTAGTAAGTAAGAAAAGTTCCTTTTCCCTAGTAAGCTATTATTTTGTTTCACCTAGTAACTAAGAAAAGTCCCTTTTCCCTAGTAAGCTATTGTTTTGTTTCACCTAGTAAGTAAGAAAAGTTCCTTTTTCCTAGTAAGCTATTGTTTTGTTTCACCTAGTAAGTAAGAAAAGTTCCTTTTCCCTAGTAAGCTATTGGTTTGTTTCACCTAGTAAGTAAGAAAAGTTCCTTTTCCCTAGTAAGCTATTGTTTTGTTTCACCTAGTAAGTAAGAAAAGTCCCTTTTCCCTAATAAGCCATTATTTTGTTTCACCTAGTAAGTAAGAAAAGTTCCTTTTCCCTAGTAAGCTATTGGTTTGTTTCACCTAGTAAGTAAGAAAAGTCCCTTTTCCCTAGTAAGCTATTGTTTTGTTTCACCTAGTAAGTAAGAAAAGTTCCTTTTCCCTAGTAAGCTATTGTTTTGTTTCACCTAGTAAGTAAGAAAAGTCCCTTTTCCCTAATAAGCTATTGTTTTGTTTCACCTAATAAGTAAGAAAAGTTCCTTTTCCCTACTAAGCTATTGTTTTGTTTCACCTAGTAAGTAAGAAAAGTCCCTTTTCCCTAGTAAGCTATTGTTTTGTTTCACCTAGTAAGTAAGAAAAGAAGAAAAGTCCCTAGTAAGAGTAGGATATCTAGGATACTTACGGGCAGGTTATACATTTGGTCTAGGCGCGCTTCAACGGACTGACCCCGCTTTGGTCTCATGAGGAGGTAGATCTTCTTCACTCCACAAAACGAACATGTAACCAAGGTTGTGAAGACCAGAATGACTCAGGAAGAATCCTAAATGATAATGACAATGGCTGACTACGCGGTTAAGGGTAAAGCTACATGAATCAAAACTCTGATGACGGCAATAAAAGATGACAGGGCCATAAGATAATAGTTATGTAGTGAATGACGGTAGTGCAGCCCATTTGTTAATCCTGGTACATACGCTATAAAGGTGTGTCCATACATTATCGACGCCGCGCGCCGTCGAGTGAAGAGGTGAATCTATGTTGTAGAGTCAGTGTAACGGTTTCAGTAGACGCCGTCGCGTCGATCGACGTATGTGTGGACGCAGCTTTACGATCAGATCGAGCGATGTTTTGTCCGGTATTCACAGAACAGAAATTTTACAGTTTATTTTTTAAGAAGAGTATTTCACCGCCTTTTTTTTCGTGTCAAATGAAATAACTGCTACCTCTACATTAGACTCATGTGGTCTGTGTCGTCTGTCGTAGCATGCCCATCCCGTAGTATGTCCCATGAAATTTGTCCTGGTCTACAGGATTGACTAGTTCGCGGGGCCAAACATCATGAGGACATGTGTACCAATCATCAAGTGTTTGTATCCCGTCAAAACGAACATGTAACCAAGGTTGTGAAGACCAGAATGACTCAGGAAGAATCCTAAATGATAATGACAATGGCTGACTACGCGGTTACAGGTAAAGCTACATGAATCAAAACTCTGATGACGGCAATAAAAGATGACAGGACCATAAGATAATAGTTATGTAGTGAATTATGGTAGTGCAGTCCATTTGTTTATCCTGGTACATACGCTATAAAGGTGTGTCCATACATTATCAACGCCGCGCGCCGTCGAGTGAAGAGGTGAATCTATGTTGTAGAGTCAGTGTAACTGTTTCAGTAGACGCCGTCGCGTCGATCGACGTAAGTGTGGACGCAGCTTTACGATCACATCGAGCGATGTTTCGTCCGGTATTCACAGAACAGAAATTTTACAGTTTATTTTTCAAGATGAGTATTTCACCGCCTTTTTTTCGTGTCAAATGAAATAACTGCTACTTTTACATTAGACTCATGTGGTCTGTGTCGTAGCATGCCCATCCCGTAGTATGTCCCATGGACTTTGTCCTGGTCTACAGGATCGTCTTGTTCGCGGGGACCAAACATCATGAGGACATGTGTACCAATCATCAAGTGTTTGTATCCCGTGTGTGATTTATAAGATGACAAGCACAATTCAAGCGACAGCTCACCAGTGATCAGACTGATGAAATCCGAGTGACTAGTACAAGGTCGGAGGATTTATGATAAGTTCTCCAAGTTTAAGTCCATATATTGTGCAGAGGATTATGGTACTCTAAGTTTTAAGTTTAGGTCCATATGTAGTACTTCAAGCTGACTAAGTTTAGCCCGGAGATATGGTGGAGAGACTAGAAAGGATATAGAGATCCTGGTCTACAGGATCGTCTTGTTCGCGGGGACCAAACATCATGAGGACATGTGTACCAATCATCAAGTGTTTGTATGCCGTGTGTGATTTATAAGATGACAAGCACAATTCAAGCGACAGCTCACCAGTGATCAGACTGATGAAATCCGAGTGACTAGTACAAGGTCGGAGGATTTATGATAAGTTCTCCAAGTTTAAGTCCATATATTGTGCAGAGAATTATGGTACTCTAAGTTTTAAGTTTAGGTCCATATGTAGTACTTCAAGCTGACTAAGTATAGTCCGGAGATATGGTGGAGAGACTAGAAAGGATGTAGAGATTAATCTGAAGATCCCGAGATGAGGCTGTCATCAGATCGAAAGTGAACATTGTAACAGGAAAGTTGGGAAATCAATTGAAAAATGTCCAAGTATAGAGATCAATCTGAAGATCCCGAGATGAGGCTGTCATCAGATCGAAAGTGAACATTGTAACAGGAAAGGTGGGAAATCAATTGAAAAATGTTCAACAAAATTAGTTGTGTAGGTGTATCTAAAAATTATCATTTTCTGTTTTTTCTTTAGGTCTTCACAGGTCTGGTTGAAATTCATTTTTTTTCTAGTTAGGCGCTTTAACACTCTGTATCAGCTATCTGCACAGTAATTATTTCGGCCATGCTTGAGCGTCTTTTTCGTCATATCTCGTTCCAAGTTCTGCCTAAAAACCTAAACCGAACCTTTCAATACCTCCCAATGGCCTTCAGGTACATTAAGGCCGAATCGATGTTGGCAGGGTTGTTATCGAGGGCTGGTGGTGAGGGGAGGGAGGAGCGTATTTGTAGATGTGAGTGGCAATTAAATATATGGTCCACGGTCAGGGTATCACCGCACCCGCAGGTGGGTCGAGGGTCTCTTTTGAAGAAATTCATTGATGTACTGGATTTCGGGATATTTAAAATTTCCTGGATATTCCCTGCAACATTTACCTAGTTTGAATATTTTTTTCCTCTTTTCGTCTGGTTGTGTCCTGGAGAATGACAGGGTCCGAATGACACTCTGTCTATTTCTAGAAGAATTTTAGGGTCCCTTGACGTTGTGTATTCCAGGATCTCCATGGTGGGTCGAGGGTCTCTTTTGAAGAAATTCATTGATGTACTGGATTTCGGGATATTTAAAATTTCCTGGATATTCCCTGCAACATTTAGTTTGAATATTTTTTTCCTCTTTTCGTCTGGTTGTGTTCTGGAGAATGACAGGGTCCGAATGACACTCTGTCTATTTCTAGAAGAATTTTAGGGTCCCTTGACCTTGTGTATTCCAGGACCTCCTTAATTTGGGGATATTTAAAATTTCCTGGATATTCCCTGCAACATTTAGGTAGTTTGAATATTTTTTTCCTCTTTTCGTCTGGTTGTGTTCTGGAGAGTGACAAGGTCCGAATGACACTCTGTCTATTTCTAGAAGAATTTTAGGGTCCCTTGACATTGTGTATTCCAGGACCTCCATAATATGGAGGTCCAAGCCCGATTTATTGGAATTTGGACTGATTAACGCAAAGGATAAAATCCGCCCCGGGCGGGGATCGAACCCGCGGCCTAGCGCTTACAAGGCAGACGCACTACCAACCAAGCTAACTAGGCTGGCATACTCTTTAATTCTTGGAATTTTTTCATCAAACAAATAGCAAAATTTCACTCATATAGGCCCTCTTTCAGATAGCAACTTGACCATTACCACTACCTAAACAGATAGGGTTCGTTCTTGGAACGGATAGGTTTCTCCTATCCTGTCTTCCTCTCTTCGATTCCGGGACGATAAGACCATGATTGTTACAGGTTCCTCTATCAAACCTCGGTTCGGTTTAGGTTTTTAGGCAGAACTTGGAACGAGATATGACGAAAAAGACGCTCAAGCATGGCCGAAATAATTACTGTGCAGATATCTGATGGCAAAACTTGCGTGAATCAGTCCAAATTCCAATAAATCGGGCTTGGACCTCCATATTGTCGATTACATTAGGTCAGTATATTGTATTCTACATTAGGTTAGTGGGTATATTTCAGTATCTAATATACCGTGACCTAACCTAAACCGTATTCTAGTAGATCTCTACAGTTTTGGTACATACCGACAGTGTGCAGAAAAAGTTCCTGAATGGCAAACTATATTTATCTTTAGATATGATAACCAAAATTTTGTACTTATTTTTCGATGGGGTCCGAATTTTTGTGCGGGCTCCAGGGCCCTCAGCTTTGATTTCTTAGGCCTAAAACAGAGTGGAGCGAAGACTGCGAAGAGCACAGTGTATGGAGCAAACCATTCCTATAGTTAGGTACTCTAAATCTGCGTCCACTCTTGACACATAGTCGACGCGTCGGTCCTCGCGCGTCGATCTGTTTGTCGACTGGAACCGTCCACACTGCCTCGACAACATAGATTCATCTCGTCGATCGACAGCCGTGAATGTGTGAACTCTATGGAAAGAGTTTAACGTCCTAGTAAATTAAAAGTCTAATCAATAAAGTAAGTTAGTCATGGTACTTATTCTCGGAGGTATTTATATAAATTATGGTCTCGATGGAATATTTTGTTACAAAATCACCAGCCAGAACAATCTTGTTGAGCCACAATCCACGGTACGAGTACTATCGTTATCACTTGAACACTCCATGCATGTTACAGCTGATCCAATATTAGGAAATACATACTCGAATGTATCCTAGTAGGCATTTTGTAATCCTGGAACTCGTTGTTGGTCGGCTTTTGTAGCTTCTGCACCATGTTGAGGCTTTTATCTTCAAACTGTGTCGGTTCGGAATTTTTTCTCAAGACAAGTTGAGACGTACCTACGCAAAAGGGTAAATACAAAAAGTTTTTCAAGGAAAAATACAAAAAGTTTCTGGGAATGAGTCGAGATTGGCCTCAGTGTAGGTTGCCAACTGCTAAATGGACAGGAAAGTATAAGTAGGGACTTCATCTCCAGATTTATAATAAAAACATAATAGTAAGTCTGTCTTACAGACTTGTAGGCGAACAACATACAAAGGAGTAGGTACTCGTAGTCAATAACAAATTAGGTAAATTGCATTGAATACTCACCCCAAATAGGTACCAAGTTAAACGACAATCGTCGATATGAGAGGACGTTATTGTTAAAGTCTCAGCTCAGGCAAAAGAATCTGAGTGAGGTCTACAGTTCACAGAACCACTAGTTTATATCTGAGGAGCCTGCGGTTCAAGACCCCGCAGCGACATAAAATATTTGAGTCAGAGCAAAACCATTTGGAAGATGCAAACACGGCTAAAGAAATAGCCTCTGGTATGCCTTTATATGTAGATCGGGCAGTCGGGCACCGAGGATATCTGGCTAACCAGCGCAGCGGCCAGGCTATCGTGTACTATATAGAACTTGGCCTGACGCACGGCTGTGCCCCTGGACATCTCGAATCATCTTGAATTAAACACACAAGTTGTGTTCAGATCACGGGAGTTGAGTAATGTCTAGGTTGGATAACACTTTGTTATAGCGGTTAGGAGGCACATCTTTGTTTACAAAACCTGCTGTATATGATGTTCTCCAATTGAAGTTCTTATCCGGGGCGTCTGACCAGGGTCTCCGAGAAGCACAGATATCATGTTGAAATAACGATGTCTACATCTTGGGAACGATTGGCCCCAGTGTAGGTTGCCAACTGCTAAATGAACAGGAAAGTATAAGTAGGGACTTCACCTCCAGATTTATAATAAAAACATAACAGTAAGTCTGTCTTACAGACTTGTAGGCGAACAACATACAATAGAGTAGGTACTCGTAATCAATAACAAATTAGGTAAATTGAATTGAATACTCACCCACTTCACAGTTGTAATAACAGTTAATTCCAAAATCCAAAGGCGAAGATCACAATCAGGAGACGAAAGAAAAAGACAGGAAACCAAAATACAGAGAAAAAGTTAAAGTAATTAAAATAAAGGTTTGTCTTTTAAATTGTTTAAATTAGGTAATGAGTCACCAACATTACTTTAAAAAATAGAAATGAAAAAATAATAGATAGGGAAAAAATAACAACAAAAAATAAAGAGCAAAAAAATAAATAAAATTATCTAAAAGTAAGATAAAAAAAAAAATCAAGATAAAAAATCCAGGTAAATTAAGTCACTAAAAAACACTGCAACGTATCACTGCACTAACAATACTGGTCAGCCTAAACAGATATGCATACCATCGGATAAAAACCTAATTGTAGTGTAGTAAAATAATTGTAGTAGATAGTACAATAACTGTAGTAGAGTATAGTAATTGTAGTAGTGAGTGTTAGTTCACTATAGTCAACGCGAGTGAGAGTAGAGAGACTGAGGGACGTATGGTGGACCACGGACTAACACATAAGAGTGAAGCAATACTGATCCTCCGTGGCCTAGTGACTTCACGGTCCAATGGTCCATGTAACTTTGGGTCTTTAGAGGCAGAGGAGAGAGTTCATTAATAGAATAGAATATAGGTACCTTGTTTATCCTGCTCGAATGAGACTAAAAAGTCCCTTTACCCCAGCAGTCTAAACAAGGTCTCGTGTATTTTATGGGTTTAATATTTTACAATGCATATGTTTTTGTATGCATATGCATTAATATGTTAAGTATAGGATTTCGTAGATTCGTAGTAGCTTAACCCATCCTTTAGGGCTGTTAGCCCCTACACCTAAGCCTCAGATTGGTCTTTTTGTGTATGAAAGTATAGGATAATAGGACTCGTCTTGAATATTGGAAAGACGAGGCGGTAGACAGTTAGTGTCAGAGTATGCCTTTTTTTTTTAAGCCTTTTTTCACGAGATATTTGATAGAGAGAACTGTAAAAACGGAGGTCTTATCGTCCTGAAATCGAAGACAGAAGGACAGGATAGAATAGAATAGAATATACCCTGTTTATACTGCCAGAATGAGACTGAAAAGTCCCTTTACTCCCGCAGTCTAAACAAGGTCTCATGTATTTGGTACAAAATAGGTGTATTTTTTTTATAAATTAAAACCTTGCTTAAATTTAAAATAAAAGGATAGGAGAAAGCCAGAGGCCTTTTTCCCGAGATTTGATAGAGGGAACTTGAACACAGTCTTATTGTCATATAAGAGAGACTGAGAATAGGATAGGAGAAAGTCAGCCGTTCCGAGAACGAACCTTACCTGCTGAGGATAAAGTTCGCCCCGAGCGGATATTGAACCCCCAACCAAGCGCTTACAAGACAGACACGATATCAAACTATGTAACTAGCCTAACATGGACAAAATTTACGACTTTACGTGCTATGGATCCTACATTTCCTACAAGTTTAAAGTTCTCTTTGCCAGCCCTCTCTCTCTCTCTCTCTCTCTCTCTCTCTCTCTCTCTCTCTCTCTCTCTCTCTCTCTCTCTCTCTCTCTTTAGTATGTGATACAGTAATTATTCGGCACAATAAAATTTACTATTTGGTTCTGTGCTCCGCAAAGCTGCGTACTTCTGAAGAACATTGAGTAAAATAGTAAAATTGCAGGTGTAGTTTCCCGCTCCCACTGTCAGGCTGGGTGGGTTAAAAAAAAAAAAAAAAGTTCCACCGCCGTTTTTATTTCGTAGCAATGGAACAACTGCTACATTAGACGCTTTTGGCCTGTGTCGTATTTTTTTTTCGTAGCAATGGAACAACTGCTACATTAGACGCATGTGGCCTGTGTCGTAGCATGTCCATCCCGTAGTATGCCTCTCATCAGATGGGCGAGAAGAGACACAATACTTCCCATTTAGGTGCTGGGTCAACACGAGAACACCAGAAAGTAACCCGTTGAAATATTTGCAATCGAAAAACGAGTACAAATTTTTGTCGACGGTGGGATTCGAACCCGGGACCTTCTGCATGGCAAGCAAGCGCGTTACCACTGGACCAACCGTGTCCCCTATGGACCAACCGTGCCCCCTAAAGAATTTAAGAATTCAGGCACCGTGCTATCGTGTCGCCAAATGGAAGGAAAAACTCCGGTCACTTAAGTTTTTAGCAGTAATAAAGATCCGGGAAACCTCTACAGTATGTCAAAGAAGCATTAACCCCACCCTTGATCAAATTTTATTTTGTATTTATATGTAGATACATTTTGTTTTGTTACCATCTGTAAATAAAGTTTGATCCAATTGTGTAATTGTGTAAGTCCTGTAAGGTACCCGCAACATACAAGTATATACCTACAGGACTTCTGGTACATACTGTACAAAGTGACTTTCTAATTTTACCCACGTGTGGGAAGTATACCGCTACTTCACTTGTATTCCCCTTAGGGGATTTTCAGCAAAAGGTTACATGTCTCAGACGCCTACTAAGCCGTGAAGGAAATTCAAAAGAGCTAAATGTAAAAGGTAAAGTAATGAGGAAAGTAAAAAAGAAGAGGATTTGAGGAGAAGAAGGAAGACGAAGAAAAGAAACAAGAAGAATTAGAAAAAGAAGAAGAAGGAGGAGGAGAAGGAGTTAGAAAGAAATAGGATGTTTGAGAAAGGATGAGAAAAGAAATGGAGTAAAGGTAAGAAATGTAAAAGACATTCGTAAAAGAGGACAAAGAAGGGGAGGAAGAGAAAGAGAAGAAGAAGAAAAAGAAGGAGAAGGAAAAGAAGAAGAAGGAGGAGGAGGAGGAGGAGGCGAGGAAGAAGTCTGAAATTAAATGCGGGAGCTAAGAGGAATGGAAGAGAATAAGGGATGTAAAAAAAGGCAAAAGGCATAAACGTTATCTGAGGAGGAGTAGGAAAAAGAGAAGGAGGTTGAGAAGAAGAGGAGAAGAACGAGAAGATGGAATAAAGGAGATGTAAGAGAAGTAAGAGAGAGAGGGGAAGAAATGTGGGCGCTAAAAGAACAAGAGGAGAAAAGGGAAGAAGGGGAGGCGGAGAAAGGGGAAGAAAAATAAATAATAAACACCACAAGCTAAGAAAGAGAAAAAGGAGGAGGAGAAGAAGAAGAAAAAGAAGGAGGAGGAGGATAGGAGAAGAAGAAGAAGAAGAAGAAGAAGAAGAAGAAGAAGAAGAAGAAGGAGGAGGAGGATAAAAAGAAGGAGGAGGAATAGGAGAATATGCCAAGGAAAAAGATACGAACCAAAAGGCATTAAAATGTCATAAACTTAAAGCAAGAACATCTTGCCGCGTATTTTGTAGAAATTGCTAGCAGGGGTTCCAGAATAGGTAAGAGCTTAAATCTCAATGTAGGTACGTCACACAAGTATTACCTATCTAAGGTACTTTAGGTGCGTCTGCCTTGAAAGCGCTAGGTCGCGGGTTCGATTCTCGGAAAGGGCGGATTTTGTCCTGTGAAGGGATAATGTTCGTTGTCGGAACGGCTGATTTCGTTTTTGGGGCAATAAGACCTAAGAAGTTATAGTTCGCTCTATGAAACCTCTTGAAGTAGAAATTTGCTAAAGGATTTATCATATAGTGGTCATTTTGTTCTTTGTAGGCATGTTAGAACTCTGTTAAGGCCCGTTTTCACTTGTAGTTCGGGGAAAAAATCGTGTCGTGCGTAGTGGGATTAATACACCTATAATTTAATAATATTTTCTTTTAATCTTTTGATACTTACATAGCTTAAAAGGCTGTACGAAATTATAGCTTTTATTCATTTTATTTGGGTGCTCTTTTTGTTTGGATATTTGACTTTTTTTTATAGTGGTTTGATAGAGGCAACTGTACCTGCTGACTGGCTGAGGTCTTATCGTCCCAAAAGAAGGACAGGATAGGAGATAGACAGCCGTTCTATGAACGAACCTTATCTGTTCAAGTTCGATTCCCGGCAGACCCTCCAAGTAGGCTGGCATTTTTTTTTTTACTTTAGTGGTCAAATATTGCTAACATTGGATCTCTTAGGTTCAGATCTACCGTCTCATGTTGACTTTATGTTTCAATTGTCCTTCACTCCTCTTAGAGCTTCAATTGTCCTTCACTCCTCTTATAGCTTCAATTGTCCTTCACTCCTCTTATAGCTTCAAATGTCCTTCACTCCTCTTATAGCTTCAATTGTCCTTCACTCCTCTTATAGCTTCAATTGTCCTTCACTCCTCTTATAGCTTCGATTGTCCTTCACTCCTCTTATACATAGCTTCAATTGCCCTTCATTCCTCTTTCATTTTCATCACTGCCCTTCGTTCCTCTTTCACCTTCATCACTGCCCTTCGTTCCTCTTTCACCTTCATCACTGCCCTTCGTTCCTCTTTCACCTTCATCACTGCCCTTCATTACATATTCACCTTCATCACTGCTCTTCATTACGTATTCACCTTCATCACTGCCTTTCATTACGTATTTACCTTCATCACTGCCCTTCATTCCTCTTTCACCTTCATTAACTGACCTTCCTTTGCCTTTCATTCTTTCTTTTTCATCCTCACCACTGCCTCTTTCACATCTTCATTTATTTTTCAACCTCCCTCAAACCATGTTTTTTCATATTTCTTTCTCATTTAAATCAATTTGACCCAACGAGAGCGAATGGAGAGGGAAGTCAACGTGTTAATCTCTTCGATTTGGTCTGGTCAGAATGTAAAGGTTTCAGGTACTTTTTGAGGCAAGTACCTCTGAACATTGTTCTGTAGGTACACGAGGATTTGCCAGTACCCACAGTAAACCTTTTCTTAAAATAACTACAACCCTAATGAACAGAACTGGAGAACCTCTGGTCAACCAAAGGAATGGTCTTTTGTAAAAAGAGTGAAGTTCAGCGTTCTGTAAGCCTGGTACAAGATAACATAGCGTAGGTATGATTTTATTTGAGAAAGTTGGTTGTGCCAGCCTAGTTAGCTTAGTTGGTAGTGCGCCTTGTAAGCGCTAGGCCGCGGGTTCGATTCCCAGGGCGGATTTTATCCTGATGGGATAATGTTTGTTCTCGGAACGGCTGGCTTTCTCCTATCCTGTCTTCCTTCTCTCTTTGATTTTGGGACGATAAGACCATAGCAGTTACAGTTCCCTCTGTCAAACCTCTTAACAAAAAAATACATGTGTTTTTTTTTTTAAGAAAGAAAGAAAATGTAATGTTGCCTTTATTCACTCAAACAACTAGATAAATATTTCAGATGGCTATTTGATCAATATCTCCATTCAGTAAGATAAGATCATAGTGCATTTTAATATAGGAGCAACTTGCATGGTCAAGTTTAGTGTGTATCACATTACACTTGCCAATGGAAGGTCTGAGGATTGGGGGAAGGTTCTCTGCTTGAACAATAGACTGGGCTAATCTATCCTAACCTCACAGACTCACACGTTATGGAGGGGAGAGCTTATCGTTTAATTTCAATTACACTACCTACCTAACCCATCACTATATAGAGTGTTCAATACAAGTACACACACAATCCTGTGTTCAATACCCATGAATAGGACACGCATGAATACGTTCTGTAGGAAGCTACCAGATACCTCCTGTATACAGGGTGGTATCACAAATAAGGGTCTCTGTGAGGGCCCCCTGCCCCCTGGACCCTGGTTAGATGGCATTTCTCGATTTTGAAAATTTCGACCGATTCCATTACTTTCTCATTACATTGTCAATAGGTACTTAAATTACTAGGTTCCCTATACCTACATACATTCTTTGAACGCTTTTTCCTATCCTGTCTTCCTTCTCTCTTCGATTTCGGGACGATAAGACCATAGCAGTTACAGTTCCCTCTGCCAAACCTCTTAAATATAAAAAAAACAACACTTTTCCAGTCTTCACATATTTCCCTGACGATTACAATTTTTCCTTGTCTAGAATTCCAAACAACACTTTTCCAGTCTGGTAGACACCCTTTTCAATAAGTACGGGTACCGAGGCATTTTTGATGTGCCGTTGTCGCTCTCTGTTATCACCCTAAGAGGCCTAGAAGTTTAAAACTACACTTCAGTTGTACTCAGAATACAATTTGTAGAACTTACTCAGGCAAAGTTTTTAGTTTCTATTGAGAGTCCAAGTTTTAATGAGATAATGCGTAACCATGCACTTATTGCACCTCGTATCTTGCCCGAATACACGGATGCATTTTGAACCAATGGACCTCACACTTCTATTTGAATCTTGTATCTTTCATTCATCAAATCGTCAGATTACCCGTTCATCATACACACGTGGATTCCTAGATTTTATTTTAAGATATAGCTGATATACGGGGTGTCCACATTATTTCTAACCAGCTTCGGAGGAAACGCAAAACACGTTCTCGGAGCGGCTTTCTTCTTTACTGCCCTCCTTGTCTCTTTAATTTTGGGATGGTAAGACCTCGGCAGTTACCTACAATTCCCTTTATAAAACCTGTTCAATAAAAAAAGACATAAGTAATATTACTTTCTATTATTTTTCAGAGGAAATCATTGCTTGATTGACTAATAATTTCCTTCATTCAAAAGAGTCCCCAAATAAAGTCATACTCGAGAAGTCTTTTAAGGAAGTAAGTTGCTTTATGGAACAGGCTATAGTGGATTTCGAGAAAATGGACGGGTCATCATAAGTTTCATAACATCATAGCCTTTACTAACACCCTGTATTCAATAGTAAAAGTAATTAAATTAGCCTTAAGTACTTCCATATTTACAATAATTATAAATTTAAAAAGTGGGGTGTTAAAAAAAAAAAAAAAAAAAAAAAAAACACGTCTCTAGGGATCGAACCCATGACATCTCACAAGCCAGACGATGCTGATAACAAATAAACCACATTGCCGCTTCAAGCATGCTTATTATTCTAATCCCTCGTTAACACAGCGTTGTATACGGGGAGCTCGAAATAATGTTAAAATGAAGGCTGGTAGACACTTACACCCTGACATTGAGTTTGTTCACATATCAAATATTTTCTATAGAGTTTTAAAGACATCAATCATCATTGCGCTAAATTAAAATGTAAACATGAGTCTAACTTCAACAGACGGCTACATTAATTACTAATCTTATAATAACATTAACATGAGAATTTTTTTTCCTACAACGAGAATCGCTTTAGCGTCAGCCGTCAGCAAATAAGTAAAACACACTGTGCACATGCATAGTAACTATGACAAATTATATGTTTTACTCATATTAATATGCACTAATTAATTAAGTTGGCAGTTCAGTTTAAACAATATCACAGTGAACACACAACCAGACAAACCAAAGCCTAAAAAACATCTGTGGCGCCCTCAGACAAATATGTTTTAAAGGACCATGATAAGATAAGAGATAGGAGTAGTCAAACTGTATTCTCGATATAATTAGGCATAAAAAATTCATCACGAGTCACAAGTGGAGAAATATGAGGCTCAGGAAATCAGGACAGCCAAATAGGATCCATTTTACTAACCAAATCAAATGGAATAGGCTTCCCTTATTGAACGAGACAGTCAAAATTAGGTGGTCCTACATCCTACTCCTATTATACTCCTTGACGATACGCCAAATGCCTTTTAATTCACCTCTCTCGTGATTTGCAATACAGGACTTTTCAGTTCCATCATGGTTGACGCATATTTTTGGGTCTAAATTTCTCGTTTCTTGGCGCTTGGCAAGACGGCAGTTTTGTTTATTTGAATTTTGAGGAGAAAAGTCTTCATAATGTTCTGAGCTTTTCAGAGGATGTTCGGGCATTTTAACAAATTTCAGAGCAATCATTACCACTCAACCCTAATATTTATATATTTTTTTCTTTTACATTCATAAAACCGAGAGCTGAATGAGTTAGAAGAGAGAGAGAGAGAGAGAGCTCTATTTAGGAAGACATTAAGTGCTTTTTTATTATTTCAAAGGAAAGACTAAAAATAGACTACCAAGTCGATTTGTTAGGGATGTACTCATATACGGGTGCATGTTACATTTTCAAAACATCTTTGAACATGATCGTTTAAGATGTATTTTTTTTCCTCCTTATAAAAAAAATAATGGATATAAGATGTTTAAATTGGATTTGTCATCTTGCCCGAAAACAGCTTTTCGTAAGTTCAAACATTAATCTCTGATAAGCTTATCAATCCGCGATAAGACAAGGTGTATTAGTTTTCCGATCGGAAAACTGCCTACAGGAAAATTGACCTCTTTCTCCAATAAAAACTGAATGGTGCAGTTGTCGGTTTCCCGAAAGAAAAATACTTACACCTACAGTAGAACTGGCACCCTTGTCACCTATCCAGATAGTTGCCACGCTTGACGTTTCGTCACACTAACGGTCATGGGTGCAGCGGCAGATTCAATTAATCAACTTCTCCAGATTGCAGTAGGTTATCTAATTACATCCGTGTTAAAGCCAATCAAGCAGATTTATCGAATAGCGTAAGAAATGAGAAAAATCCATTCTAAGATTTCAATAAAATTCTTCGTTTGATAGGTATTAACTTTTAAAAAAGAGATAAGAAACAAAAGTGTTGGCCACTTTTCAACTCTAAATTGACATGATTATGTGAAGGGTTATTCTAATACTTCAACAATGGCCTACAGTCCCGCAGTTAATGACTACTGCGAGGTAGTACCATGAGTGTGTGGATACAAACTGGGAATCTCGGCCAGAGGTTGCCAATTTCATCTTGGAAGACAAAATAATTGAACATTATTTTAGTTGGAAAACAACCAAGGGGTGTGGCGCATACCCGCATACCAGAAAATCAGAGGGATTTTCAACCAAGTTATGACGGGACGGTACCACCCTAAGGAGCGCCGAGTGGTGATTAGAAAATCGATCAAATAAATCGAAAATCGTCTGTTGTAAAGAGCCTCTTTACAATATTGTATCACATTTTATCATTGTCAAAGTTCAAATCCAATGTCCCACGAATGCTTGGTCCTACTGCACCATATGTATAGGACCGTAAAATAAAGCGAATAACTCGTGAATTATTTCGGCATCACCCAAAATCGAACTTGTACCTTCAACCTTCAACGTGCTCAGAAGTGCTTACTCTTTGAAGATTTTTCAGTCCGTAGGCACACATTTGGTCGACGCTTCTTATATTCTTGAAAAGAAATGCACATGCATGAAATCATTAAGGTCCCTACACACAACGAGTCAGTCTGGCTCCATTCCATTGTCCGCAGTCCAAAGTTTGGCTTCTATTTGTACTGATGGAAACGTGTGTAGGCACCTTTACATGTATGAAAACTATTATCACATGCATGAAACCTTAATACACTGAGCAAATAAAAATCCTGTACCGAAATATTGAAATGCCTGCTGCATTCGAAAGGTGTGTTGTGAAGTCATTGGTCACTATCGCTATTTACTCTGCGTTTTACACGTGGTAAGTTTATTTTGACAGGGTGTGCTTGAAATTATCGTACACTAAAGTTTTCGTATACCCGTGCATTGAAATTTTGTACTATACATAGATTCTCAAAATTCTGCGATAGTAGGTATCTTCTATTGTTTCTGAGGACAGCTGAAGTTTCATTTGGACCTGATTCGCTTTATCCGCTGGAGACTAAGGGACTTTTCTATCTTATGAAAATATGTGGATCCAAAGTGTGTTTTACAAACTTTTACAGGTCCAAAGTTAGACATTACAACATATTATTACCTTCTATTATGAAATCTAACGTTGATTATGAACCTGTGTTTGTTTTTTTCTTTGGAGATGCCTCAAGAATCCTCCAAGCTCTCATGACTCTAGAAATCCAGATGAAGGAATCTGTTTAGTGTTTCTAGTCTTTTTAGAGGGTTTTTAAAAAATATGAATCTTAATATTCTCTTTGTCGTAAATAAGGTGTACCCCGTTCAAGGTGGTATGCTCTATTATCTATTTATTCCGCGTGTCAGGAAGAGAGCACAATAGTGCCCCATTAGTTATTTTGACACCAAAAAGAGTCTTTTAAAAGACCCAGACTACCAAGTCTATTCATTCTCCGGTTGTAACTCTATCCTGTATACAAACATTAGGTTGCCTATTGCCTCTACTTAACAAACCATTTCAAGTTATTGTTTTAAAATATAGCTATGATTTACTAAACAAATATTTTGACTGGAAAGACTTATCGTATTGCATGGGAACAATTCTGCTGAGTCTTCGCTTTCAATGCGATATTTGCAATTTAGCAATATGGCTTGGTTGTTTTATCTTCATGAAAATGAGTTTGAAATTTGTGTATGCGTATTGTTATACCCAAGTACCGTCGTACCTATGCTTGTTTTTTCAGTTATTTTTAGTAAATATGTACTATAAATAGGTTTCGTTACGTTAGATATTATATCACATTCGGTTCACATTCCTGTTCTTCCAACTTCCATAGCCCAGTATTGAGTATTACCTATAACATTTAAGTATATTGTATCCACTTCAAGATTTGAAAATAATGAACTGATCTCTTTCAACTTTGAATAAAAGAATTCTGGAGCTTAACAAATTACTCATTGTTGCATAGATGCATGCTCATAGATCATAATTTGCATAGATAAACGCAAAGTTAAGTCATCATCAATAGAGATTGCAAATTTATACGGGGGTTGAGTAATAGCCACTTTGAATAGGTAGGTTGGTAGGTTCTCAAATGAATCCCTAGAGGCCTAACACTTTCACTAGGACTTTCTTAGATAATAACATTGAAAGATCAACTCTTTGTGTGTTTCGAGTGAACTAGCAGTTTGCCAAGCCTTTGTTGCAGATATAATTGAATGTAAAATATGTTTCTACTTCGGATATCGAATTATCGGATCGATCTCGGAATAAATGTGAAGCCAATGCTCAAGTTGCTCAGCTGTAGAGACACTTGCCTCTAACCTACATATTGTGTTCTAGTCCTGACTCTCATACAGGTCTAGGGAGATAAGCCTACTGTCTGATATCTCGGGAAAAGTTATTACTTATTACTTACTCTTTGTAAGAATATTTAGCGTGGTAACTAGCAAGGGTTAGGTGACTCACAAAAAGTATCAATATAGTTCGTATCAAGAAAGTTATCATACTCATAGAGTGCTTTTATATTGGCATTTTTCAGGGGTAAAATATTTTAGGTACCTACTAATATTGCATTTTAACTATATCTAAATTAGTTAAGATAACTTTAGTATTGTCAACGGATATCTTGACCTCCCTCAATGACACATGAGAGATAAGTATCACCTAATTAATTATCTAAACGACAGAATTAATTATTTAAATTTCAGTTTTCACCTTGTATCACTTCTTTAGGTCAAAAGAAGCTACTCCGTTCTGAAGTAGATATTTAAACAAATTAAGACTTTACTATTTTGAGATAATGACTATTTTCAAAATGATTGATTTCATTTGACTGCCATTCGTTCAGCTCCTTGGAAGTTGAATTGACAGCAGTACTATTATGTCAAAGATGTCTTCTTCTGACCTCTGTCATGGACTGTCTTCTAATAGATTTATTTCTTCAGTTTATTTGTTCTGTTAAGCTGTTTCCATACTTACTTTCATTACTCATTTCATTTACTCACAATTATTGTAATGATAGTTTTAGTACCTATTGTGATAAATATTTCAAAGGTTTTTTCATAATACATAGGTACCTTTTGCATCCTTGGGCTGTACCAAAAGGGCAGAATTTTGGACATGCTAGCTCTCAAAATGATTAAAAAATTGTCTTTCTTTCACTGTTGAAGAAAGATTTTCTCATTTGTCACCACAAAATAATTAATGTCCTTTGACTATGCACTGCATTGGTAACCAACCTATGATCCCACCATTTATAAGTAAGGGTACTACCATTACTTGTAGAAATCTGGCGAGTAGAACAATATGTACGACCATGTCAACTGATTCAATGCCATTAATTTATTTTTTATTGGTGTGAGACGCCATCAAACCGATGGAAACCATTCGTCTATTTAATCAGTCGGTTTTCAATATGATGTACTGCCCACTGAAATCTCAATCAACGATTTATTGATCACTTGTCTCGTGAGTGTCTCTTGTAGAAGGCGATCTACTGATTGCTCATTTCAGTCTTTACTGCTTATTTATTTTGCTAGATGCTGTCAAATCGTGATTAATATTTTGAAACTCTATTGAACCTGATAGATATCAATAAGTATCATTGCAGTTTAATGAATATTAATTGACAATAAAAGCACACAGTACCTATCCCAATGAAAATCCGAATTGTGTCAGGTCATTCAACAGAAAAAAGTCCCTGTACCTGAGACTATCTATTTAGTCCATTCAGTGTTTTCAAGATAAACTCAGCCCTAAATGGTCCAGCATCTCTTGAACCAAAAAATCACCTGAAATTGGCCACAATACAGTCTAAAGAGCACGAGCGTGATAATATTATGAAATGTTGCATTTTAAAAAAGAATCTGAAAACAAAAGTAAAGTTCCATGACCCCGGCAAGAGCTTAGCAGCTTAGCTGGCTTAGCTCTAAGCTAAGCGACGATAGAATTTGAAATTTCCGGTTCAGAACCTAAGATAGGTCAGATACTAGTTACCATAGTTACGGGGCTCTAGAACTTCAGACTCAAACCGATACATCAATATTGTGTTTGCATTTCTAGAATTACGTTTGCGTTTCACCTTCAGAAGATACCTTTACCATGTTTGTTAACTCTCCATATTAATTTGATAGCAAAGCAAGATTGTATTCTCTATCATCCTGTATTGGAAAAATTGGTGAATTTGGCACATCCACTAAAATTTTTGCCTCCTAACTTTATTCCCTAACATCTCTCTCATTCCTGCATGAGAAATTTTAGTTCTTTTGACTATAAACAAATAAACATATTGTTTGCTCATCTTCTTTTGTTTTCTTCTCTTCTCCTGTATTAGAACGACTGGTGTTTTGGTCACATCCAGTAATACCTCCTCTGTTTCTTTTTCCCTCTCTAAGCAGTCCATACAAATATTTCTAGTCTGACAATTTGTGTCTAATGAAATCCAAAAAGACATAATTAACAAGGGTTAAAGATCACTTGTACTTGTTTCTTTTGGGCGAGAAAATACAACCATTTAAAATTTCAATGAGTAATAGCCTCTCCGTTGAAAGATTAATCTTCGCGACGAAAAGTATAATGGGTGGTCGTCCGAATGGATAGAATATTTTACTCTACTCGTGTTTCATTAAACGGTCAGGATTTTGACAAATAGGACAGCTCACATTACGCCTACGGAATTTTATCTTTCGAGAAATTGGGGTTTTTCTGTAAACAATTGGCGACTAAGTTTATAAACACACCAAAATTCTGACCTACTCTACGTGGTATTTTATTACGAGTCTCGAGAAGGAATTTATAAGAACCTATGATAATGATTGATAATATTTGTGTTTAAAATGTTGAATTTTCTTGATTGGGAATCGACCATACGCCTTTCCACTTACCAGGAGGGTAGCTTGACTATCCCTCTGCTGGACCCCCAAAAGGCCGGATAGGGCCAAAAATTCAACTAGAAAATTTCCTTAATGTTTGCCATCGAAAAAATAAATATGGTCAGCATTTTTTTTTTTTTTTTTTTTTTTAGATTGTGGAATTTTTATTCTTTACAAAGTCTGAGCTGTGGGACCACGCTTTGCAGGTTGTTTAAAACCAGTAACTGAGGTAAAGTTGATTGAATGGGACTCGTCCTAATTAGTCTGTCTAAAATCTGAATCGCTGAATATTTGTGTAATATTTCTTTCTGGGTATGCACATTACTTTCCACAACTTCATTGTTTAGGTAGAACTCAGATAGGTATTTATTCTTTGTTTTATGTCAAAGGCATAAACCACATCCTTGTTTAGGATATTTTATGGAGAAGGCATAGCTATGGCTGTTTTCATTTAAAAAAAATTGGGTACTCTAAAATCTCTAAAGTAATCAGAAGTCTAAAGTAACCTTTCATTTATCTCTAAATTATAAACTATCTTCCGACCATCAAGGTTTGTAGTAGTCCTTTTTGCTTAAGTTGTGACTATGCAATGCGATTTTTTTCATGGGAATAAACTGCAAACTTTTAATTTCACATTTACACATTAAAATTGCATGCATACAAAACAAACAGAGCCATAGGGCATAAAATAATGATAGTACATCGTACCTATAAACTGTCCTAGGTTCCATAAAAATATTCGTAAAAGTAGGTACTTCTTCAATATCTATAATATTATTTTTTTTAGTACAACGGTGTACGGAAACCTCATTTAATAGGTATTTAATATCATTCCGCCGTAAATACAGTGTTAGATTTCACCGTACGTAGGTACAACAAAGTTCTTGGGTGCGTATTCATATATATTGAATAGTAAATTTTACATTTCATTACTCGTGTTTTATCATTTTATTCGTACCTATGGTAAAGCTCAGGAATTCCTAGGTAATAACATAGGTACGGCTCGTCTCCTAGGCATATCAGTATAATTAATATAGCTATTATTTATGAGACCTGGTGAGTGTCAAGTGCGTTCACTATTTACAAATCACTTCTCGATGCAATCCTAAGCGCCTAATGCAATGTAAACCACTCCGGCACAACTATTAGCGCTATTATCTCAACTATTAATACTATTTATAGTGATTTATGAGATAAGCGAGAAAAAAAAACTCTGAGCAGGGGATAAGGCCGAAAATTAAGAAGACTTGGCCCTAAATCAAAAGTTGCCGTGTTGAAGGTGCGTTCTCTAGGCAGGATTATCTATTTGTCAACTACTTACATCTAAAATATTGAGCAATCTCTGTAGATTAGTGAGTCATGATACTAATTAGACTTGTGCTTCAGAAATCCCGATTTGATTTCCCGCAGAGTCAAAGTTTTTTTTATGACTCGGAACTCGGATTTCGGGGTGCACTCAGCCTCAGGAAGAGGCTGTGTCTGTGACTAGCTCACTAGTGACCAGCAATACCAGCAGATAATAAATAAAAGTAATATCATTAGATTTAAGCGGCTAATAAGCCTTTTTTCTACAATATATACGTACAAATATAAATAAATTACCTCCACGCCGTGGTTAATTAAATGTAATGTGATGACTAAAGTTGTAAGTTGTAACATTTCTTTGGCATATCACAAAAAATGAATAATCAATAAGAACATTTATTTGACGTCTAACATAGCTACCGACTTTCTGGAAATTGTGAATGGCGATGAGACATCATTTAAAATGCAAAATAACGAAATAAATAAAGTAAGTAAGAGTAGAGGTAGTTTGTAGGTATTTAACAATTTTTCCAACCGTTTTCTCTCGACATTTTTTCTGGATACCATCATCGTCTAACGTTCTGCGAATATTCTGGCCAAATTTTTTGCATTTCTGGCGAGATATATTATCTGTCGACAGTTTCCGTGGTGTAATAAGACGGTAGAAACCCGCAAATCCGGATTCTCCACCATGTAATTATGATCTAGGAGTTTAAAGCCAATTTTTTGTTGACAAAAAATAAAAATGATGTAAAGATTAGCGTAATAAAATTGATTTGCTAGGTAACAAAAAATAAAAATGATGTAGGTATTTCAGACAGAAATGACTCATCAAAGGCCTAAATACAAAGAGGAAAACTCGTCCTAAATTGTTAGGCCCTGATGGGATAATAACTGGTGTCTTTTGCTTGCAAGGCCAGCGTGATTATACCTACCTTTCATACTTAATAGGCTATCAGGGGCTACCTACATGTGTACATAAATATCATTTCTCCCCAAATTTTCGAATTCGTTTTTCCAATTTCTTGTTATCTGGATAATCCAGGTTTTGCTTTCATTTAGTCGTTTGTATGCTTAACTTCTTTTTATTATTCCCAACTGGTATGATTCAACAATGCTTTTCTTCCAAATCAAGTGAGTAAGCAGAACATATCGTATGCTACTCGGTTTGATAGAAGCAGCTAAGCTCAATCTTTGATCAAGTAGTCAAGAAAACATTATAAACATCTTAATATCGTCTGTCCGTTGATAGACGCTGATGTAATGTTAAATGTTTTGATCAAGAAAAGAAATCTACATTGTGCATGAACAATATGTACATAATGCGATCAAATAATACAGACTTATATTTCATTCTTAGTAATAGGCGCTCTATCGAAAGATATAGCCGATGGGCGAGGCATTTTCTATCACCTAACGACCTAACCTTTCGAAGAAGATTATGAATCGCTTCTGTGTTGTGTTCAGTGTTGCCAGATGATAGCTCCCACTAGTACTTTCCCTAGATGGAACGGATTGTAGTGGCTGGAATTTTTCTTCTCAGCGCTAGGGAAAGACAAAAGTTTAAACCAGAGTAGTCCTGGTTCTCGGACGCTGAGGTACTTTCCACCCCTTTTATAGCACTTATGACCGTCAAAAAGCCTTTAAAATTGACGGTCCGAGACAGGACTTGTAAAATCAGTGCTAAAAGAGTTATAAAAAAGGAATTAGAAAAGGAAACCCTATTCCCACCGAGCACTTAACCGAAAACTAAGAACGAAATAACAGTTGGCCACATCTCTGAGTGTAAAGAACTATGGAGCCTATATGGGACTTGTCATACTGTTGTACATTTGGGTAGTGTAAGTACACCGCAGAATTGCATGGGAAAGATTGCACGAGTTCATAGAAATCATTCATAAAACACAACAGAAACAAAAGATATTAAACCAGGGGCGAATATTTTTAGGAAATTTTTTCTTTTTTTTTTTTTTTTTTTTCTTTTTTTTTCTATGAAAGAACTGCTACATTGGACTTTACAGCTATGAGTGGTAGGATGTCCCTCCTGTAGTATGTCCCACATTAGATGGGCAAGAAGAAACACAATATCTTCCCATTTAGGTGCTGGGTCAATACGAGAACAACAGAAAGTAATCCGTTGAGATATTTTGCCATCCAAATACGAGTGCTAGTTTTCTTGTCAATGTTGGACATCGAATCCAGGACCTTCGGAATGGCAAGAACACACGTTACCACTCGGGTCGGGTGGAAGAGCTCACCCGACTTGGACCAGTAATAGACGATGGAAATAAATCTACAGAACATAAAATTTCCCACAGGCAATGGGAATTACTGGAACAAGAGAATTTCATAATGTGGTCAATCTAGATAGATATAATCTTATAAACAAAATAGTTAATTAATAAAGTGCTCAATTAATCAAACTTGTGCAGCTAACATTACTCAAGTTGTTCGAGTTGCTAGCCTTGATTCATTCAAAACTTTTGATGTCACATACAAGGCGTGTTGTTTGTTATAGCATTTGTTTTTAGACGAAGTGTTTTTTCAGAAGATCTTCAGGAAGGGCAGGGATTAATGCCTGAGGCATTCACTTCTATCCAACGTTGCGTGAAGGCAGATAAATTTACCATATTCCATTTGCATTTTCTATGGAGCTTCACAAATTTACTAAATTTTAAATCCAAATTTTTTCGATGAAGTTTTACGACACGGAAGCAAAAGATGTAGGTATGTACTTCCTTAGCTAGTGTCGAATGCCCATGTCAACTTTGAACAATTTCTGTAGCCCACTCTGAAGTATCCTAGGTCGAAGTTTTTCTATGGCTTCAGAAGTTTTTTAAAAAAAAACTTCTTAAAAACTTCTTCAAAGTTTGTAAAAAAGTTTAATTTGCGTCCCATTGACCTTGAAGCTCTCCGGGGATCGACACATTGCGTAATTATTTGGCAGAAATACCATTTAGTCATCGCGAATTAAAAAGAAATATGGCTATCATAAATGATGGAAATTAGAAAAAAAAAAAAAAATGTGAAGTATTTTTTATAGTTTTTTTTTTTCACACCATGGCTATTAATAAGCTATCAAAAGAGGATGTTTTTGGTCTGATAATTTCTGTCACCTTTCCACGACAGGAAGTAATCTAAGATTATCTAAGTAGGTAGATATTTATCTTTGTACATGAGGAGCTCAAATTTAGATATCAATGCACAAGGAAAAGATTCCCACCAATAGGCACTTAAGATTGTGGGTACCTACGTTTCCCTCAATTAGACTTATTTGACTTTTTTGTTGGGACAACCACTGTCAAGACTAATCGGGATAGAAATGGTAAGTAAGGTGGTTGAAATTCAAACTGTTCAATATTGTCCTCATGAGACAGAGTCCGTCTCAATAAAGACATCAGTAGTCCGTCTCAATTCAGCAGTACATTATTTCCCAGACGGTCACCCGTCCAGGTACTAACCACGCACAATGTTGCTTCGGTGATCCACCCGGTGCATTCTGTAGCCTGAGACAGCCTTCTGCATTCTTAAGGGGCTAAATTTTACACCGGTAGAAGAGCAAACAATATCCAACTATTAGGTAGGTATTAAACATAATACCTACCTAATAAACCAAGGAAAAAATCTGAACAACTCTTTGTCAGGTCTGAAGACAAGTAATTTGGCCCGCGTTAAGATCTGTAAACAATATCGATCGAGCGCCATCCCCATACTGTGTCGATTTGCCCAAGGCAAATTAAATACATTTTATACTTTGAGATCGATCTGTCGAGATAGGGCACAGCACAAACTCAAAACCGATCCAATTTTACTCGATTTTTCCCCCCTTCTTTTCCGAGTTTTATTACTGATTTAGAGTGGATATGTAATTATGTATACGTAGGTATTGTAGAAAGAGTGTTTTCCATGCTCGAACTTTTTAGTAGAATCAAAAAAGGGTGATTTGTGAAATCCAATCCCAGAGCCGAAAAAACTTCGAC
This sequence comes from Diaphorina citri, assembly GCF_000475195.1. NCBI lineage: Eukaryota > Metazoa > Arthropoda > Insecta > Hemiptera > Psyllidae > Diaphorina > Diaphorina citri. Next base: position 182,815 of record NW_007377634.1, on the reverse strand, counting down.
CCCGCTAGGAATCGAACCCCGCTGGGAATCGAACTCCAAGTACTTGGCTAATGGCGTGCTAATTCTACTTGGAGTGGAGGAGGAAAAGAGGGTGATTTGGTTGTAAACTAAAGTACCTTCTGCTTGAATCTTACCAGTTGCCAGAGAGCGCAAGCAACCAAAAACGCTAACGGATTTGCCTTTTGTCCGCATTTGTCGGAGATTTTTTTGCCACAAGCAGTACCTGAGGTTTAACAAGTGGTAAGCTAGAAAATATGCATCAGGCATTAACCTTGCCCATTGGTTATCTTCTAATAAAAAATCTAAGAACTCTATTATTTCTTGTTCAGATTTAAATCCGTACTAGAATGCAATATTCGTGAGGACAGCATAACTACAAGCTTCTCACTAACATAGGCGGCAATGTGGTTTTGCTTAGCACAGTTCAAGATTTCAAACTTTCAGTGAGTCACACTTCCATGAAAAAAAAAAAAAAAAAAAAAAAATGGACTGAATACTCTTTTCAATGCACAGTGTGCACAGTCCATTAACTTCTAAAAACTTGGGCACTCGCAACCATCTACCCATAAATTATTTTTACCATTAGAATTTTACGTGCGTAATTTCATAGAATTTTACGCATACTGTTTTTGCATACAAAGTCCAACATCAACATTGCAATGAGAGTTGTAGTTTTGGCATCTCCACCAATATTGGTGGATGTGCCAGATCTTCCAAGTTAATGATGCGGGAAAGATTTTAAAGATTCCCAATCTCTCTCCTTCTCGTAAATCCCTCTCCCTTTTTCCATCTAATCCTCGGCTTCCTTTTTTCCTTGTCATGCTTTGAAGTATTTAAATTTACCATTCTTTTTCTTCCTTGACTTATTGATCTTGTTCAAGGTAGGTAAACAAACAACTTTGGATTTTGTCAGGCAAAAGGTCAGAAAAAAGACAAAAGAAATCTCATTTCTCGCCCTCTTGGTGAGGACGACGGACGGTTTATAGGACACGGTTTTAGGTATGTGTGTCAAAAATGAAACATCTCAGAGGGATTTCGATTTTGGTTAGAATTGTCCATGCTGTTTCGATCGTGGAAATTTCATCGGATAGGACTCAAATCAACAACCTCTTACACACAAGACACCAAGTTCCCTTCTGTACACCGCTAAATTTCACACATCCGCCACTAAAACGTATAAAAAATATAATGATTCCCATGTCTCTGTGAGACGGAATGCAAACTGAGTGTAAATGAAGCTGATGACTCCTTGATGAGAAGTCAAGAAGTATCTTCATTTAAATCTTTGAAGCAGTGGGGAGTTTTAGCAGCGCGATTTGTGCCGACAATTAAATGGTTATTTGAAAAAACTTTCAGTCACGAAAATTTTCCCATTGTCTTCTACTCTCCCCTTTTTCCTATGGTTATCTTCCGGTTCTTCTCTTTTTGTGGTTTTCTCCGCTGCAAATCCACATGGAGGTTCTCCTCCCATGACATTTTCGATATTGTTTATAACCTCTCCTCTGTCCGATAACCAAAGATAGTTAATATCAGGAAAAGTGACGTACCCAGGTGGTTTATTGAGGAGTTACAATCTCGAATGTTACTTATCTCTATTTCGGGCTGCTTTCCCCCTCGGTAGGTTCCGGAGGACAATCAATGTGTTTAGGGAGCCAAGCCGGTTCGAATTCCAGCAGAACGGCAAGATTGCTTTAACCCCGATTACGAGTAGCAGCATACAAGTTGGTGCCCCCACAGTCGGATAAACTACCCACAATTATTTAGGAAGCTTACTAGCACTGGCAACATTACAGTAGGTAACTCCTATCTAATTTAAGAACATACGAGTCAGTAGATAGTACAGACACTTATCGAGGCTATTTCAGTCATAAAGTACCTATTGATGACATCATTAGCATAAGCTGGTAGCTGGTTCTGGTAATTATTTCAACCATCTTATCATCATATCATCGCCAGTAAATTCAATTTGACGTGACATTTGGCCCATAACCCATACTGTTTAGAACTTACTATAAGGAAAACCCTTTCCGCATCCGATGTTTGTCGCGAGGTAGGATTTCCTAACTGTACCCAGCACCTATATTGTGGTATTCTGAATCAGAATTTCTGATGTCTTCGATTGTGAATATTTGGGATTAGCTTGTTTTAGGTTAGATTCTGGACCCATAAAAGCCGGGTTAGAACGTCGAGATTAGAACGTCTTTAAAATACCAACTAGCTCAAGTCTTTAGGGATACTATCTCGAGAAATAAGTATCTTAAATGAGATGATTTCAAGGAGTTAAATTCTAATTCAATGCCAGTGTCGGAGTTAGAAAATTGCGGAAGAAATCACCGTTTGTCTGGTTGAAAATACTCATAGTCCAATATTTTTAGAACTCAAATACTTATCCAGACACATGTATATACACAGTACTTGGTAAAGCGAATTAAAATTTTAATAATAAAAACAACAGCACTTTTTTTACGATGTTTCTTTTTTAATAATTGTGCATACCTTTGGGCGGTTTGCCAGGTAAAGCATCATCACTAAATTGAATAATTTATCATATTACCTAATTATTATGAGAAAATAGAAATGTTATCATAAGGGATTTTTATTTATTTATTTATTTTTTTTGTGACACTTTTCTCTTCAAAAGAAATAAGCAAAGCCTATTTTTGTATTGTTCAAAATCTGTCCAACCCGTAAATCTTGAAAACTCCTAATACCACGTTCAAATTTGTTCTTTTTAGTCCTACCTACCCCAGCACTGCTTCAATTCTTTCATCTTACTGGACCAACAGAATGAAGATGGAATTATTATTGTAATTGTTTCTATGCTAAACTCGATACTGGTCCAGAATTAACAGTGTAATATTAAAAACAACAACTTGAAAATATTAAATACGTTTTTATTATTTTTATCTTTTTTGTCTCCTTAGTCTAGTCATTGAATAAAAATCCTATAATCATGTAATTTTAATATTGCAATTATGTGTCTGCTATGTCTACTTGGTTTTATTGGAGTAGTCGCATCAATTGAGCCAGACAAGCAAATTTTAATGCCCATGTTTATTACAGTTAGTCACTTGGTGTATTTTTCTTGGAGATTTTATTGGACTTTTATGGTGTTAAAAAGAAGGGGAAAACAAAGAGTAATTATTACAATGACGAGGAATTCAGCTAATTATTACAATGACAAGGGATTTAGCTATGTAAATGAACAGTTGAGTGTGAGTCACAATTTTTTATGCGTTGTAGGTGTCAATCTTGATATCTTGGGTGTTTACGAGTATTGTGGTCTTTATTGTTTTTTGGCTGACTACCTATATCACAATTTCACAATAATTACAAAATTATCTTGTCTACCAGTTGTAAATTCGATAAAATCCAGTGAGTTTAGAAACAAATCAGGAATCAGATTTGGTCTCTTTCTGACTTTTCACGTCTTAGCTGGCAGGATTTGTTTAGACTTAGTGAGTCCCTTCTGTCCCAGATAATTGCATGGTCTCACAGGAGATAAGTCATTATAAAAGGTCAAAGGGTTCCCTGTTGAAATGTTTCTGATTTGCATCATACTGACGACGAAAAGAAAAAAGGAGAATGTGCAACTAACATTTCACAATGTCTTATCTGGTCCATCATAATCTATTCAAATACTGGAATTCATTATTCATGGCATATAATAATTTAGACAAAAGTATTAGAATACCTATTAGAAATGGATAACGGTTCAAGAGTTAAAAAAATGCTTCCCAGGACATTAACCTCGCCCGTTGGAACTTTCTATTTTACCAAATATTCTGATAAATATTCCAAATTTGAGAAAATTAGCGTCACATACATAGGTACGAGAAAATTCGTTTTGGTTGGAATCAGCTATTAGATTTTCTATTTAAAGATGAAACTTTAACATCAAAATTGTCAAGATTTTTCAGCTCCTCAGATAAACTTTTGATCCTACTTTCTGCACATGAAGAATTTGATTCAGTAAAGAACAAAAGAACTACAAAAGGTTCATTCCGTTGATAAATATATATGTACCTAGATTATTATTATTAATTCCTCGTTCAACATTCAGTCAATTAATAGCCTTGTATGTAGGAAGTAATTCACTAATTTCTCATTAAATAAGTTTCAAGTGATGTTTCGAGGCAACGTGTTCTAATCTCTGGGACAAGATGCGACGTACTAGCACTTGAAATATTAGGGACTAAGTAAAAAAGGATTTAATTTTTTGAAGCGATTAAAAAAACTAGTGAATAATTTCGAAGTTAAAAAGATGGAACCTTGGACCTGCCAGCTGTTGTAATTTTTCATTTCCCATGTCCCGAAATACTGAGCCTTGCTGTACACATCGCACTCATCACATTAATGCGGGAACACTCCCTATTTATTGGTACTGATGACGAATATCTCTGAAACATCCAAATCGTATGAAATCAGAAACGCTTAGAGTGACCCTGGGACTCTAATGCAACATTGTCTGACGCTAAATAGTACTAAACATACAAAGTACTAAAAAGTAAATAAAAGCCATTCATACGCGCATAAATTAGAAACGTGCGGTGTTTTTCATAGTCGACCAGGCAAGTCACGTGCTTCTAGGTGCATTCAGCCTTGGAAGGAAAAATGATGACCTGCGATCTTTCCACCGAACCGTGCAAGTTATGAAGTCCCAATTGATCTAATAGTAGAAGGGATACATTGGGATGATCAGGGGTTTTGTTGTTGGCATGGTAGCCATGCCTTGGAGTGCAAAAGGTTAGCTAAAACAGTTTGGAGCTGAGAGCAAAGAGCTTAGAGCTTTCTGTTCTCAGTTCTACGCGGTTTGAGGTAGTCGCTTCCATCTCTCGTCGCTTCAATGCGCTATTCTCTCCGCTCCATTCTATTTTTAGCCTTAGTGCTTCCAAATTTCGGTCAAGCGTCTTTTGTTGGTAATTTTGGTATCCTAGTACCCTAGTAGGTACCTACAATATACCTACATCAGTTCAGTTGTTGGTTAGGTAGTATAGGTACGTATTCCACAAATGGCGAAGTAAAATAAATATTTGCCGGACGCACCCTAGAAATTTGATGATCGATAAATAATAATAAAAAAAAGTGTGTGTGTGTGTGTGTGTGTGTGTGTGTGTGTGTGTGTGTGTGTGTGTGTGTGTGGTGTATATGTTGGATGAAGAGTCCTTGAGGTAAAAAATGATTTAGAGCTATTGGTATAGAGGAGTATGTAAGTAAATGGTAATTATATACCATGATGGAAACTATATTTCATTTTAACTCAGCAGAAAAGGACAATATTACGATAAAGTCCATCGCTCGAGATTGCAAGCCCCCACTAATCAGTTTCTTTATACTTAAGTTATATAAGTACATATCGATTTTCCCTCATCAATTTATCGAAACCAGTATTTTCTATGTTTAAGAACCTATAGGTAGTATATGCGTTGTAGATCTTGCTTACCATTATTATGCTGTCTTTGGTTCTCAAATGTCAAGTAAACGAACTTGACACCAAAGTTGTGTTTCACCTTTGAAGTAGCCCTAAAGGTGTTCGGGCCTTAAGGCCCACAAATCAAAAAAAAAAAAAAAAAAAAAAAAAAAAAAAAAAAAACTGACGAAAATAACAGGTCGACCATCGCATCGGTCGTTGTTAGGTCTCTTGGGTAGTTGTAACAGCCTTGATCTAGGACATATTACTAGTTCATAAGATGCTAATAGGTACAACAATTGTCTTACTAATACAGATACAAGTTGTACCTAACTTCACGCACCTCGTAACATGTTCAAACTTATTACAAGTTTGGGCGTTTACGTCACATTTTGGAAGTTCCTTGGTTTCTCTTAAACACACAACAGATCCAAGCAAGGCTGTTATCATTACGGTGATAGTGAACTCATCTGCGATTATTTCATAATTTCTTTCATTGGTTACAAAATGACACTTATCAGTGGGGCCCATGGTAATCTAATTTGTACGCGTGAGATAACAGGATATAAACCCACCTTTTATATACCAGCTGTCTTCCTGATAGCCCATTAAACCACTTACCGTGTGTGTAATTACGTTACCTAATTGTTTATTGAAGCCCACAAGGTGATGGTGCACGAGTGATTTGCACACATCCATTAAGCTTCGCCCCTCATTATTTGGCATCTTTCGACGGACGATAGAGGTATTTTATGAAGAATGTCAATTACTCTATTAGATATACTGGGATACTGTTTTAATTTGAGAACTCCAACGGGCTAAGCTCATTATTCAACATCAAACAAGAAGTTCTTTGAAAATTTTCAAGAGGAATAAGGTGGCGAAACAGCGTAATGATGGGACGAAGTTTGTTATTTTTAAAACATTTTTTTATCGTAAAAATTATTAAAATATGTGTCAACCTAATTTATGAACTACACAAAGTGTTTTTTAAACATTTTGTATGTTTTTTTATTGTTTAATTTTGGAGCTCCACTATTTGTTTTTGTTAAAGATTCAATTATAATCTCTTTTCTTCTGGATGCAGAAATACACGCTGCTAGAATGCCAGTGCAACACACCCACTGAAATGAACTGAATTCTCAACTCTCATTTGTTTGAAATTCAAAATTGGAGCAAAATCTCAGCCGTGTCCAAAACGCGACAAATCAACAAAACACGGGCCGATCTATACATGATAAGTAATTTGTCAGTAGTTACTTACTTTATCAGGAAAATATTGACAATCGAAGATCATACGGAAATATAAAAACAAGTTTTAAATAATAAAATCTATTCATATCCACCTCCCTCACACTCAGATAATCGTCATAATATTGTAACCAACCGAGAACATCGGCTCCTACAATCACAGAGACTGAATGAAACACTGATTTCACGTGATATTACGTATTTACTACAGTATTCTATATTGTATACGATAATTATTATTTGCACGATAGTAATTGATGACCGTACGCCAATCATTAAATTGGCACGAGAACGAGGAGTCAAGCCCCAATTATGTGGCGTTTACTCAAATTTTTCGCATTCTTCTGCGTAAACATCTAATTGCCTCCGATAATATCGCGATGGGAAAACGTGGTCTCTACAATGTAGAATTGTAGAGCCCATGTCTACACCGCCAAGGCTGTCTACTTTTTTTTTCCTCCTAAACTCCTACTTCAAACCAAAGAAGATCTCAAATTGCATGTTTTTATTCGACTTGATGGTCTCAATTTCATGACTATAAAGATTGGACTGATTCTGATATCATCTGCTGACTAATCTAACTATATCTATACCAGAACTTTAGAAAAAAAAAGAATACCACTGTACGTAAACGTATATTCGTACGTAAAGCATGTCTGATTTTTATCCCAGGAACAACAAAAAAATTTACCACATAAGTTCCTAATAGGTTGATTAACTTTGGCCAAATTTGAAGCCCCAAAATGCCAATGTCCTCACGACGCGATGCGACGACGCTAAGTGCATGGGGTGACATGGGGTCTACAATTCGACGAGACCACGAGTTCCAAAGAAAAAAAAAACTATGACTCTGCCAAGCATTGAACCCAGGACCTCCGGAAGTACGCACTCGGTCACGGATATCGCGAAGTTTTGCGCGAACGTGTCAGATGAAAATTACAGTCTCATGGGTTATCTACCTTGAACAAATATAGATGAGTAGAAAAATGTGTAATATAGTAAAGATATCATTTATACATACCGATATATGATAGAGTTCTTTATCTTATCAAAGAAACAATGACTTCACTAAGTATTCTGATGTTAACCCTTGAGGTGACATGCGGAAGAAATAAGTACACAGAGGTGTGAGGGCCGGATTATTCATGGATATCAATCAAGTACGTACTTGTAAATCTACCTAAAGCTGTTTTAGTAAGTAAGCTAATCTATAAATCCAAATGAGCTGTGGCGAAACAAAAAGCCTTTTCACGATTTCTTAGACTATACAAATATTTCTGAAGTGCCTATTGCTATGTAAGTATTAATTTTATTACACTGGAAAAAATCGGATAAATATCTGTTGGGTCTTCTTCTGATCTTAACTCAAAGGTTGGGTCAGCTCGGATCGTACTCATCCTGGTAACAGATCTGACACCTACTTGTCTTTCCATAGCGGTTGTAACCGTATACTTTGCACACCGCTGCACCGCAACCATCAGCAAACCAATATACCCACATGGGTTAAACGATATCGGAAATCATGCGAGTGTACTTATTGAGTTTGAAAATTTACCTACTGTGTGGTCCCTATGTATGAGCTGCGAGCAGGTATGTCGAATCATAACGTCGTAAGTCATCAGTTTGAAAAAATTGCCGACACTTCAGTCCTCACTGTACTTACGAAGAAAATACGGGGTGACTTAATCTTGAGTTTTTTTTTCCAACTTAATAAAGCAGTGCTATACTGTTGAGATAAAAGGGACTACAATTCCTACTTCAACAATGTAAATAAAGGACTATAAATAGGTACCTATTATACTAATTGAGAGGAAAAACTGCGAAGGTCTAATTTGAGGTTTTATGTCTTCGCCTTTTCTGGCGGGATTTTCGACCAGCTCCTCAGTTTTCTTCATGGGTGCTTTTTCTTGTGGGAATTTCCTGATCAGCAGCATGTGATGTGCCCAGACCCATTCAGATACCAAATACGAGTGACGTTTTTCAGAACTAGGTACCTATGTTTAGTAAACTGTAGACCTCCCTCTAATGAGACCCAAAATAAGAAAATTCTCTTTGTGAGCTAAACACATTTGGAAAATTTCATCAAAATCCGACTTACCATTCAGGAGACAAATTAAAGCAAAATCGTCGATCTAAAACTTCGAATTCTCTTCATTCAATTATTTAGCTAATTCGTATTTTATTCGAAAGATTTTTTTCCAAGTAATTCTAACTTTTTAATTTGAAATCAACTTGACTGAAAGCGGTGTCCGCCAATGTTTACTCAGGTTTATGCTTTCAGTCGAGGCAAGAAGTTAATCTCGTAAAGTGACAAGTTTGAAAATCGAAATGACTATGTAAGCTTTGCTTTGAAGTCGATAAAAAAAGATGTTAACATATTTATGTGGTAGGTAAATCGTATGTACCTACTGTGAACTTTGTCTTTCATTGTGTTATGCCGAAGCTTATCACATAATGTCACATCTTTGGTGGTAACGGGGAATCACATGAGGGTACCATTGTTTGTCGATGCAACAAATTTTGCTCGCTTGTGGTTCTGTGAAATACAGAAGCTAGATTATTCTCTTCTTGGTAATGCTATGGGATCATCAAGGGATCTTATTATTTAACCAACAGATTATTCAAATCTAAATCATCGATTATATCTGTAGTGAAGCTGAGAGCCTCTTGCCTCTTCATTGTGGATATCACAGAGTTACTAAGAGCATCTAATGCTATCAAATCTATATTTTTTCATTTTACTCTGTAGATACTCAGTTGTCCTCATGAAGCTAAGTGCACCCCGTATTCCAAGGACGATTACCGGCAGGGTAAAATAAACTTCGACCCTATCGGTAATGGAACCCAGGACCTCCAGTGTGCAAACCGAGTGTGATACCCACTCAGTCACGGAGGTAGCTATTTTACAGACAATTTAGACTAATACCTCACAGGTACACCTGATCAGGTCCGCCTGTCAGGTCTACCTGATAGTGTGTATGCTTATCGAGTATCAGGTAGGCCTGACAGGCGGACCTCATCAGGTCTACCTGATGGTGAGTGACTGGCCTAAGGGAAACCGATTTTCATTCAAAGGTGGGATAAATTCCTCACATTCCCTCCATCTGTTGTGACATGCTCCGACATAGCACAGAGAAAATACACGAGTAAATTTACAACTTCACCGTACGAGAAACCTTATAAGATCGTTCACACAGTTGCACATTACTGTAATTTTCCTCAGCGATTATCTATTTTAGTTTTCAAATATACCGAATATCCGTATAGCCTAGTTTAAGTATTTGAAGAGCACATTATATGTAGAGATATAGGTAGGACGGTATGTAGGTATACATAGAGATTTTAAGGTATGTATACATAGAGATTTTAAGGAGATTTTAAGGTATGTATACATAGAGATTTTAAGGAGATTTTAAGGTATGTATACATAGAGATTTTAAGGTGTCTCGTCTCCAAACATATTCGACCTCATCCGTTGATCGACGAGGTGAATCTATGTTGTCGAGGCAGTGTGGACGGTTCAGTCGACATCGATCGACGGCCTGTCGCCTATGTGTGGACATACCTTTATATTTCGGATATAGTCGTACAGGGGACCCAGAGACATTTTATACAAACATGTAGGTCGTAGGTCCCTAAAGTTAGAAAAAACATGTTTCAAAAGATTCTTACTCTTACTATCCTGGAACGTAGAATGTAAAAAAATACAATTTGAAATAGGTATTCACAAGGAGAGATCTGAATGAATGAAGCTCTAGGGATTCAAAATTGCCACTTGTGGGCTTTTTTTTAATTTACGTTACATATTTTCAGACTTTTTGTATTCTTGCAATGCATACAGCGATCCTAATTGTATTATTTTTATCCGTTAAGTGTAAACAACTGCATGTTTGCAGCGCGAATACTGGGTGTCATGGAAAAACGGAAGCTTTTGATAAATGTTCTTCTCGTTGCCTTTGAATTTTATACTTCTTGTCCACCCTATGAGCTTGAAGTGAGTGGGAGTTTAACCCCTGGGTAAGTGGGTTAGGTCATCACCTGCAACTTATAAAGGATTTCCTCGCTCCTAAATCCCGAACCCTAGGCTCAAAACCCCATTATGTACCTACGTGTACTTTAGTAAAATTACGTACGCTATAGTAAAATAGAAAGTAAGAGAGAGAGAGAGAGAGAGAAAGGTTATACATTGACAAGGATTGAATCCGATTACTACTGCTTACCAGGCATTATTAGCACGATAGACCTCGGATTTCGAGTATTCTGGGAAGTTGGTGGTTCGAGTCCAGCTAAAGTCATAAAATGTAGCACTGGGTATCAACCGAGAAGCGGCATTTTACAAGCATTTCCACGTAGCACATACGAGTATACCTCTTCAATTGGTTATGATTTCAGGAACCTAACAACTTCGAGACGAGAAAGGAGACTTTTATCCTTGAAATGTCCGTCCTCTGTCAGTTTCATCTATTCTTCTAAATTGACAGCATATATTTTAATTTATTTATTTGATACAATTAAGTAAGATCAATATTAAAATTCATCAATGATAATAAGGTAAAGCTCAAAATGGAGTGAGAGCAACAAATAGCCTTCAAACGGATACGTCTTTCCTTCTGAAAATGGCCTCTCATTTCTCAGTTATATGGTCACAAGTGCACGGAATATTTTTGCTGACAGAAAAATGTCGTGGCACTAAAACTAAGAGGAAGGAGGGATTCTAGGGAATTTGAACTTCCGCTCTGTCTAAGAGACAAGAAGTAGAAGAAGGTTACAACATTAACAAAACAAATGCAAGCAAGATGCACCCTTTATATGAAAAATATTAAACTTGTTAAAAATTTAATATCAAATTACAACTGTAATTGAATGCACATTACTGCTCCACCGAATCGTTTGTCTTCAACGATGACGTTTGATTCGCTTACGGTTGATACGTTGGAAAGGTCAAGTGCAAGATAGTAAACAAAGAATAAATTGAAGATTTTTTGCAAAAAGTGACACATTTGGAATACCCAAGGTCTCGATGCAAGTTGCACTTACAAAGTTACAATATTTCTGTATTTGGCAATATGATAATTCGTGTCTCTGGGTTAGGACTGAGATTGTTGATTTTACACTGATTTGCTGAAGGAACAATGACCATCACTGGTTATGGCGTGACCGAAGATTATTTATTGATGATTATCAATACCTATCCTTCTTTGTCTGAGAACAGGACAGCCATTTCTTTGGAAATTTAAAATCTGATGCTTCAAGAATAAGGGTTGTTAGTGTAGTCCTTTTGGACTTTCCTGGCCTCCTCTTTAAAACTCATTCATCCTTCAGGTTTTTGCTCATTTATCCTTCAACTTTCAGGTGTTGCTTAAATCAAGATTACCGTACTGGTTTGGTCAATCCTTTGGTTTAAATTTTTGGATTAAAAGAGTGGGCCCGGACATTAGACTATTGAAGCAGACATGTCAGCAAATTTAGTTCAACAAACGTACAATGCAGTATCTACTCTCCTAGCATTATCGGTAACCCAGACGACTTGCACGGAGGTGGTCACGGGTTCAATTCCGCCCACGGCAGTTTGTTCACTGTCTAGCAAAAAATGATCCGATTCTGATCTCGCTTCAAAGACAAATTATAGTACTCAATCTCAAGGTTTTGTAGTAAAAATTTTGTGGAAACGTACAGGAATGATTGATAGGTTTCCTACAGCAGCCCACATTATAATAAGCGGTAAGCTTAAGCACCAAACATAGGTAAAACTTTACGCCCTTGTTACAGACCGTCTGCTAACTTGAAACTTTATGTCTGTCTGTAGATCTGGTATCCAAACCCATAGTTTTGCATCTGGAAATACCAACTTTGTTACATAGATGTAATTTTCCAGGAAAGTTTTTACTCGGAGTGGTAGTCTAGTTTACATTAGGCGCGCTGGGCACAGGTTTTAGGGTGGAGCAATCGGCGCCACAGTAAAACTTAAAAGATAGTGTCTTGTATGTAAATGGGTCATTAGAAAATAGCTACCCCACCATGCGGAAGCTGCAGTGGAAAAACAAAATCTTACGTAATGCTGCAAAACTTGGAACCCTACCTCGCCGCACTTTTTTTCCCAGCTTACTGCCAAATCACAGTCAATCAGCTTTGAAATTTATTGCTCGTATTAGGCATGAGACATGCTACGAGTACATGCTATGCAGGTATACGAGTATGTATAGGTATGTTTACTGGAATGATTATCATTTAATATAAACTCTATACCCAAAGGCATCAAGTCTTCACGTTAATATGGATATTATAGAGTTGTGTATCGTATTACCGTGTAAGCATACGTTATACCTATCCATATGTTCAAGTAAGCTCCCAGCTCAAGCTTTCCTTAGCACGTTTTGCATGTTTTATATTGGGAATATTTCCACCATGTGTATCATAGTGCTACTGTTTCTGCCAATAATAATTATGTTTGAACCAGAATCATTGTCAGCAAGGAGTTCTCGCATTCTGATTGGTTCTTTCATTTTGGGTCGATGACTCCTTGCTGCCATATTCAAATGGATAAGGTATAGATAAACAACGAATAGAGACCTCTAGTCGTTCAATTTATGAAGCCCCATATCAACTGTAGGTAATGGGTAATGGTAAATGAAATAATGTTACACTTTTGAATTATTTGCCGGAGCATTTGGTATCACCACCATTTGGATAGATGAAACCGGTACTCAAGCCTGCCTCTGTAGCCGAGAAGAGCATTGACACCCGGAGGTGCTGTGGGTTTGAATTCCGGCCGAGGAGGAAATTCCCCAGTCGAGTTTTTCCGTTCCTATTCTTGGTTGGAAAATCATGTAGTCTGGAGTATTTATAATGTTTAATACCTGTTTACACCTGTTATTTAATTAGGCACTATTCAAGTTCATTATTACATCGTGTATAGCGCCATCATCATAGAAGATGGTTGCCAAACGTGCTGCAATTGCAGATTTCTATGATTTCACATGTAATCCTCTGTCCACTGCCAATTCCTTTTATAAATAGCCATAATTAGTTGTAATTATTGTCCCCTATATTTATAAAGATGTAATTGTGATGGAATTTTCACGGAATGTTTGTTGATAATTTACCCCCAGGCCATACAGCATACAGTCTCATGTTGTAATGTACCTACTTTGGGCTCCCGCTCAAGTACCGATGTATATATACTCTAGACCTGGCCCTTAGTAAACTATCACCCCTTATTTTTGTGTCTCGGAACATAAATCTATTGTTTTACGAATTACATGCATGAAACTTACTAAATTTATTTACTTCCATGGTTACGTAATTCCCCTGATGTAATTCTATTGCTTCACGTACCTATTACTTACAAATTTCGGCTACACTTTATCTTCATTGGAAGGATTGTGTCATCTTTTGCCATTTCCTAATCAGTCATTGACAGATTTATTATCATCCGTAATTTGCCCGTATTTCAGTCTCATTTTTCAAGTGTAAGTATTCATTGATGTTTTGTATAATTTCGCTCGTTTTTACTACAAATTGGCATTAGTTCTTTCAATTCCTTTAGTTTCAAACGTGTTTACTAAGTCAATTTCAAAAATAAAAACACAACGTGCGAAATTTTGTTCGTCCACCTTTCCACTTAAACAGTTTTCCTCAAAAGGCATCTCCTTCCTTACACAAAGCCACAACTCCAAAATAGCGCCGACCAATCAATAGAGTTTTCCATTTTCCTTTGTTTTCTCTCACATTACATTTTCAGCATGAAAATTTCTGAATATTCTTTCCTTCTACCCGCCCACTTTTTCCTTTTTTATGTTAAACGATTTTCAAATTTAGAATTCCTATTTGCTCTATTGCCTTTTAATGAAATGGTTTAGGTACTCGAAGTACATAACCATTTTGTACTGGGTCATGGCTGACGGGTAAACCATCGTTGTATTTAATGGGGGGTGTTCTAATTATTTACACAATGGACACAATTTTGTTGACAATGTCACTTAATTATCAACCTCTTTGTTTTGAATGAACTGTATTCTTTCCCATATAAAACCGTTATCAAAAATAATGACTACTAAGGAAATACTTTACAAAGCACATTTTTTATTGGTCAGCTCATTACCTAATGCATTTCTTCTTTCAGTCACTTTACAAAACTGTTGAAAAAATGGTTGTCTAGCTCTAGCTTATTTAAAATCATAGTTTTCCATGCGTTCCAAAATGTATGCATTTTTTCCTCCTTTTTAAAACGTAGTTTACGGATAATGTTGTAGCTATTTTAGGCTCTCTGGTTCATCAAATCATCACTGTTTTAATTTAAGGAAAATGTACATAATAATTTCAATCATTTTCTATGTGACTAGTGAGCATACAAATAAAAAATATTAAATTCTAATAAAAAAAAAAAATGACAAATCTGGCTAGTTTAATAAAAATCAGAAGGTAATCTGGTCATCTTGGATTACACCTAGAAGTGACATCACCACTAATTCAAGAGTTTTTATTAACCCTAAGCACTTTCATCAAGATATTTATTTTTAACCAGGGGTTTTTTCCGTCACGTTGCGACATCATCTTCAACAAATAAATAGATGAGTAAATAATTAGGTAAATATATTTATCATTTACCATTTTGTGAAGTCTAGGACTAGGCGCCACTAACTAAAAGTATATGTATAAGTAGTGCTTTATTTAGACTGTCAGCTTAGAACAAGTTGTTCCAGTATACCAACAGTTTAATAGAGCACCTCCTTATTGATAAAATTTTGTGTTTTACAAAAATAAGAGTAATAAAATAATATAAAAATGAAAATAAAATTACAAAAAAAAGTCGTGCGTCTACTTTTCCAACGACAAGCCTTACAGCTAGACTGCTAGAGTAATGTTAGTAATGTACTTTGAGGTCCAATAGTTTTCTATACACTGAGTAACAAGTGTGGCCCTGTTCTGTAAATTTATCCTGAGATAATCCTCATAATATTCAATAATACCAAGGTAACATGATGCTTACTAGGAAGCAATACAGGGTGTTTCAAGAAACAGGAAATCTAACCGCCACGACTAGCATATTACGAACGTAGGGGTGTGCGAGACAGGACACCCTTTATCTCCCAATAGATTATCTATTTCTCAAAGCATTCTTGTTAAACCGATCAGAGAAATGTCTCTTTTAGTTGGCTTCAGTGCGAATTACAAGTAGTTTCCATCCCTATTAGGTAACAGTTTCAAAATCTCGACGCATGCATAGGAGCAATGAAGTATCAGGTAATCTGAGAGGAATGTATTACAGTTAACGCAGGTAATATTGTGGAAAGATTGACAATCGGCGCGGTGGTTAGACTTCTGGACATATTCAAGGCTTCAAATCTCCCGTGGTCTTCATGTGAGGTGTTCAACCTCTGTGAGTCTGTGACTGCCATAGAGCAGACAACTACAGCAGACCATTGGGGGTCCAAAACGAAAAAACGTCCGAAAATCAAAAATGTGTGAAAACTTCAGAAAGACACTTCTTCTTAGGCACGAGTAGTCATTTCAAAATCGTATAAATGATTATTTGATTATAATAAAAAGTATTAAAATTGACCATTGATTTTGAACAGAGAACTCAAATTAAATATGTATGTATGAACTAGCGTTAACGCTCTTTCTGTAGGTAGGTAAAGTTTTGATTATTTTGGGAGAATGACCCTCTAATGTCATTGTGTTAGGTCTTAGGACATTGATGAAAGTCAAGATAAAACGCAATATTTTGAGAGAGAGAAAAAGGAGAGGTTAAAAAAACTTTCTTTCAACTATTTTTTGTCCCCTTGGAAGTTGTGCTTCCAGAGATTTTTCGACATAAAAATAGAGCTATCATTACCCTTTGTTGTGCTTTCTCAAAGTTGAAAAGATAATATCTGACATTAATCTCAATTTGGAAAAAAATATTTAATAACCCTTAACACTGCCGGAAAATGTAGGTTAAATATTGTCAATTTATATCAGATATAACTGGGTAGAATGAGGTTATATTTGTGTGCTTACTGAGGTTAACTGTTTGCTTTTAGAACCGATATAGAAATATTATAGGTTTTTACTGCACCTAGCTACAGGGTGACTCAGTATAAGTGAGACATCTCAGTTTTAAACTAAAATGACATTTTCGACCTGAGTGTTCTATCTACATAGGTACTCGTGCGCCTTATGAAAGAATACTGATTCGATCCCTTCTAAGTTTTTTTTCTGCTTCTTTTTCTTTAATTACGTATATATTTTCAATTTTCTTTTATTATACTTGACTTGTTGTGGGGTGTGAGTATCTTAACAAATAGAGATCAATTCAAATAAATAAATGTCAAAAATAGAACAACATAAGGGTTAAAAATGTTATAATTTATGCAACCACCTCATTTGGCTAGACTACAAATCTGGAATGGTCAAACACTTGTACTTGATCGATAATAATAAAAGTACTCATAAAACCCTTAATCCAAGCTTAACAAGCTTTTGGTTTAAGGTCGCGCAAAATTTTGTAGCATTACTTGATCTAAACTGTAAAGTCTAAACTGGAGTAATGCATTGCAAGTTGCAAAAAAATATTGAAAGGACTCTAAAATAGGTAATACCTTAATAACAATACGAGTACCTATGTATATTCATCTTATCAATCGTTTCAGCAATAGCCATTATTCCATCATATTGTGCTTCTCCGGAGATCAATAGGCAATAGGTATAATTGGTGATTCTCATGATTTTTTTTTATTATCTCAGAAAAAACTATAAAAATTAAAAAAAATATTGAGACTAAAACGAAGAAAATGCGTTCACTAGATCGTGAGATACAGCTCTCGGAACATGAGAGTCTCAAGCACGCCGATATCATACCTAGCGACAACACTGTACTCCCGTGATGACGTCATCTACCAATATCGCACGACGCGCTGTGAGCTTATTACCATAGGGATTTGGGTTAGGGGCTCAAAGAGATCGAATAGGTACCTATCTACGCATTTTGTTATCACTATTTTTCAATAGGTATCAGCTTAGGTACTTATACCTATTTTCAAATTTAGATATTTTCATTCCATTTTTACTTTCTATTACCTTTACGTATAGGGAACCTATACAAGGTAATGAGAAAGTATTGCAATCGGTCCAAATTTTCAAAATCGGGAAATGGGTGGAAATATCCGTTTCGGGGTGCCCTGATTCCAAAAAAGTGGTTTTCAGCCCATGGTCTGTACGTATGTATGTATGTACGTTATGATCTCCACATACCAAACATCCCTGCTCAAAGTTCCACTTTATGTAAACACTACCTACGTAGGTACCTACCTATGAATGTAGGTACCTGCCTATGTAGGTACCTATCTACC
>NW_007377634.1:50930-164760 GCF_000475195.1 Diaphorina citri | reverse complement strand
AAAAAAAAAAAGACAAAAGATAAACAACTGCTCACTATTGTGGTCAAATTCTCAAATTATATTGAGGATAAAATTCCATACCTCGGCTGGGATTGAACCCACGCCCTCCTGTTAACCAGTCAAGCGCCTTGACCACTACACCACCACAGGATACTCAGAAAAACAGCCAAATTAGCAGATACAAAACGCAAAAACCAAAGAAAACGATGTGATCAGATTAGCAAGAGCCAGAAGAATTTCTTTTTTCATGGTTGGTTACGTCCCACGCAATGTTGCCAAGCGTCCCTACGCTTAAAAATTTGAATCTCATTATTTTTCCCGCGCACACTTTGGGGACGAATTTCTCAGAGAAGAAATACTTTTTTAAAAAAAATCTTTTCCGATTATTTATTATTTTTGACGATCTTTACGAAAAAAATACATTTGGACAGTTATATTTTTCATGAGAATCATCAATTATCTGCCATATCTTCATCTTCATTCTCAATACATTGTCATAATCTGATTTTCATGATCCAATAAAATCTGTCCAATGTGAAGTTGTTTGATTGCTTTTCTCATCAATATAGTATTTTATTTATTAACTCTTTGATTTTTTCATCTTTCTTTATCCGTTTCACTTGCTATGGTTTTATTAAATCAATTGCCATTTTTATGGACTTTTTACAGTTTTACTGCCTCATTAAAAACTTTTCCCACCTCCCTATCTCATTAAAAACTGAAAATATTGCTATATCATCACACAAAGAGGGAATATCGAGGTCAAAGAAATGTCGAATATTAATCAGTGCTGGAAATCTTATGGCACGGATTTGGAAATCAATCAATCACTTTCTTAGGTGTTACATTTTGTGAACTTTTCAACAATGAGTTCATTTGTTAATTGAAAACACAGGAACTTCGTTTTTTTTTTCCCTTTTCAAAGACGACATATTGTTTGTATTCGTTAGGTAATTATTACATTAGTAATGTTACGAGTAAGCCTTTCTTTCGATCGATTGAAAGAAAGAATTCAGGTACATATTGGGATGGAATTATTTAGGTTAGTAATGCAATTATGAATCTCGTGGATGCCCTTATGAATGAACCGAGCATGTTATCATCGATATTAAAAATTACGATTTTTGGAGAGTTCTAATAAAAAAGAAAGTAAAAATGCACAAGATGTCATTACATTCTAAAAAAAATAAAAGAAAGGAAAAAAATCGCCGATAATAACTACTCATTTAACTTATTGGCCTCTTTTCTTATAAAAAAGGAAGAAAAGAAAAATCACTTAAAATAATAATGGTTCAATCATACTCGTAACATCATTAATTATTTATTCCTCAGTAATCCCGTCTATTTCTAGGAAAATAAAACAGTTTTTCACATTAAAATAAATTACTTGAATTTGAAATAAATTAATATCGGTAGGTATATCACATTATCGGATTAATAAATTGGATTTATCGCTTCCGATAATAATGTAGGTAGCTATGCGCCATAATCATGGGAATTTGCGTATGGTTTTATTTTCCGCAAAATCGTTAAAATCGTAAATCTAATAAATTGCTGGCGGTTTAACATCATTGGCGATAAGAGAATTCTAAGGGATATTATTCCTCCCTTTAGACCCATGATATCATTTCACCTAGCTACCCCTGGCCCTTAGATTTCTTGAGCCACTATGTTGTTTCTTAATTACTAACAAATCAGGATAAAAGCCATGCCTCAGTTTAGGATTCGAACCCTTTTGCGAATCTGGTTACCGCTTAGCGTCTAACTACAGGGCTACTAAGGCAGATTCAATATCATTTAATCTCCTGACTGTTTATTTCGTCTACACTTGCCACAGGTTGAAAATTTCCGTAGGTATTTTCAAAGTAGACTACAAGCAACAGTACCTCAGCAGAGTCAATGAGGCGAAACCGAATCTCGAGAAAGAGGCAAGACAAGTGTATAATGTTCTTAGGGACATGGTTTATATTGTCATACAGGCACGAGTTGTATAAATTATGTAAATTTTCAGTGTTTCAAAATGTGAAGTCCGAGTAAATTAGAGAGATGATGAATAAGTTGAGCCTCAGTCAAGTGTCACAACAATGTTAATCATACTCCATTGTTCTTCTGGTGTATTAGCTTTGGCCTGTCTGTGAAGTCTCTAGGAGAGGCTGTGCAGTGTCTGTTGATTTTATTAATATCTCTGCTGTTGTGACTATGAGTTGTGATGATGTCATTGGTTTCATCTACCACATCTACGAGCGTAAAGCGTACATCTGGTGATCAAGATATTGAGAACGTGGTCCTGAGCTCGTAATTCAATAGCTACATGTTTGACATCATGTTCCCAAGGAGCAAAAATTTGTCTAGCACTTCTTTCATGTTTTTCTTATTCTCTGTCGTCATCTTCTTTTTTCTTTTTCCAATTCAATTTTTTCCTTATCTTTTTTAATTTTCCAATTCAATTCAATTCTTCCCTCTCCTTCCTTTGTCTTACTTGTTCTCCCTATTCTTCTGTTTCCATGTGCTGATTTACTTTCTTTTACTTTTTTCGAGATAAGCTTGAGGGATATGGTAAGTTTATGAAATTTTGTTGATCGAAGACAACACAAACACAACATCCGTTAGTCGGCCGAATCTCGCATTTGATATTGATCTAAAGTTTTTTTTTTTTTTTTTTTTTTTTTTTTTTTACCATAACACTTCATAATAGGCAATATACCTATGCATGTTGTTGGGGCAATAACCTTGGTTTGATCTGCGTACTGTCACTTGGAATTCTCACTATGTCAATACACTTTGTCTTATGTAAATATTTTACTTCGTCGGGAACACTTCTGGACTAGCCAATGCTGCTGAAAAATCAAATCCAAAAACGGTTTTACAGATAGTTAAGCTAAACAGAGGATTTGACTTCTAGATAGCGAACTGAAAGCGCCTTCAACGAGTAATATTTACCTATCAGCTGATGCATAAGTATTGGTTAAAAGACTGTGAAATCGGACATCTTTCCCTCAAAAAGACGAAAAGTACCCTTTTGGTAGATACCACCTACTTGGACATATTTAGACCTCTTTGTATAAAGTTCTAAAAATAATAAAAAATCCGCTCCTTTTGGAGGTGCCATTTTGACCGAAAAAAGCCTTTTTTGTAAGGAGTGTGAATTTTTTTCCTGAAAGAAGAAAAAAATGCTCTTTTTTGTTTCTGACGAAACTTGCTTTTGACGTGTCAATAAGCGTGAAACACAAGAGATTACTGGGTGTATATCAAGTTTTTGACATTCCGGTATTTGACGCACATAAATGTACAGCAGTTGCTCACACCAAGATCTCCCAAAAAAGGACAGGAAAAAACATCTTCAGGATACTCCAAATCAAGTCCTTTTGAAAAGGAACCAGTCCAAGAGATCGTTTTGCCAAAAATTCAAGGGAAAACTCCGAGACCATTCGGTGGTGAAATTCTAAAATCTTTGGAAACCATAGACGTTCTTCTTTCTTGACGAAGAGAACTCACTTGCTCAATAAGTTGTTATCTATACTGAAAATTTCAATCTTATCTATTCCCGGTCCGATCAAATAGAATCTATTGATTTATGAGCTCCCAAGGAATTTTAAAAAAAAAAAAAAAAAAAAAAAAAATCGATAAAAAAGTAATAAAAAAGCGAGAAGCGGAGCGTCCGGGGGTAGCAAAAGTTGAAGCTCTTTTTTTCCTTTCTTTTTAATTTTTATGTTATACGTCAAGTCATTGCAATACATATTAGAGCGGACCAGCGACGAAGCGGGGTTTGAAGATGTTCGTTAGAAAAAAGTATCACGATTTCCACAAAGGATCATATAAGCCCATTTTGTCGACACAAAGTTCAATGTTTGTAAAACATTATTGGGAGGAGAGTGGGAGAGATGGGGAAGAGAAGAGAGATGGGGAAGGGACGGAGCGCTTGTTTGCCAAAACACTTAAACACCAGTTTCCCTCCCCCTTTCCGTCCCTCCCCTTACCTCACCCATTCTGTTTACTCTACATAAATAGTGTGAAAAAGCAAGCAAGAGCTATTTTGGCTTCATGATGATATTGATGATGAACCTATTCCCTTACTTGGAAAGAATGGAGGGAAACTGTCACAGGAAGCCTTAAACTCCCTAGAGCTCTCTTGACAAAAGTTGGTGGAACAACTTTTATACTAGATCTACTCAGACTTTTTAGAGAAAGTCTCAAAACAATTAGTTCCAAATGGATAGTGATTAAAAAAAAAAAATACATAAACACTGTTTGGCCAGAAACACTACTGCATTACGGAATCATTCAAGGGGTTGTACCAGAATTTTTTGGTGACTAAATTAGGTAGGTATCAACTTTGTCCAACTCTTTATGCTCCAAGAGTATACCTAAAATTGAAGTATTATTTTTTGCCTAACTAGACGAAGCACTATAGGTAAAGTGGCGATTTTTACAAAGACTTCAAATCCGATCTGACCAACCCTCAAACGAGCGCATTGAGACAAACTTCCGACTGTTTACAAAACTGTCGGCTTTTGCAAAGGTTGCTCGAAAGATGAAGATGTGTGCAATGTTGCGTGTATCTGATTTATGATTTATTATATTGAAGGGAAAGCCAACACAAGAATGAAGAAAGCGGTGGAACAAAGTAGAGTGACAAAAAAGTTCAGGGACGGCTAGAGAGACGTGTGAGAAAAGAAACTTTTTGGGAGGGGAGTGGTGAAAGTGTTTGGAAATTGGGAAGGCGTGGGTTCAAATCCCAACGGAGGCATGGAATTATATATATTCAATAATTTTATAGTTTAGAGGTTTAGACAAAATGATAGTCACAGCTTTCTGCTGGGGTAAAGAAACTTGTTAGTCTCATTTGACCACTATAAAAAATAGGGCTGATATCTAAGTTATTCTATTGTTTTTTTTTAGGACTTCTTGTCCGGTTAAGAGCTCTCAATTGAATTTAATTTAAAGTTTGAAACTTTTGAGGCTATAAATCCCACAAAGATTTTCACGAAATATTCAACTCTTCATTCGTCAGTAGCAGTCGTTAAAGAAATTCCAGCCGTCCCGGAAGTTTCTTGTCACTTGGTAGAAAAAAATATTGATGAGAGAATAGTTAATATTTCAACAATAAATTTGATTTTGTTACTGTGCCAGAAAATATTACGAGTACAAAGTACATAGGATAGGGTTTTGGTACATGTACAGCGTGTATTGTGTAACAATATTTATGGTAATTCCCGCAAAATGTAATATTCAAAATGTGATTCCTCGAATATTGTGTGTTTTTCTCGCGTTATGAGGAACATCGGGATCTGTTTGAAGACGTGAAATTAGTTTGAGCCGACTCATTTGACTACAGTATGTAAATCCGACAATTAGTCGGCATTGTAATGTTACGACAATGTTTAGTTTATTGTGGTAGAGACCTACTTACACCTATGTGTCTTGGATAGTCTAGCATAAGTCTTGCATTTTGCATGAGCTTGATTTGACTAATTTGACTACTATTCATTGGAATCGACTGATGATTGTATCAGTCACTGTCCCTGATAATTTAAGAGCTAGGAACCTAACTCATTAGCATTGGTTACTTTTTGACCTTCCTAACTTATTTGAATGTGGTCTCGCAATCAGTCTATGTTCGCAGAAGATGAGTCGTTATTTCCAACAGACGAAATTAACTAGACGTTTAGTAGACTATTTATTTATTTTTAAGGAAGGAGTCACATAGACTTTTCAGATGGCAAAAAAGTGAAACATAAAATGAACTATTTCTTTTTCTTCGCCTTTTCCCGTGTTCCGAAGGGGTTGGCGTTTTTCGTCAGCCTCTCAATCAGCTGACGAAAAACGCCTCTCAATCTGACATTTAATTTTGGCTAGAAAAATTTTACAAGTGGATGCCCTTCGCACTCAACCTTTGCTATTTCTTTAGAAGAGAAATTTCAGGTATCCTCCCTATTAAAAGCAAGACCCCAGCTAGAAACATAAAATTATGATTGATTGAAGAAATTATCACACAATCACACATTCTTACTCGTACTACTTACAAGGACCCACATTTTTATCAGAGGTCAGTTTTCCTATTAGGAAATAATATTATTTATGGCATTGTTACCTACTTGTATTACTTTTGTTTATGTCAAACACATTTTAGACATAAATTATAAACGGCTCCAAACAGATCTTGCCATATTTGTGTACAGTCGTGTCTGGAAGTTGGATCGAAATTCTGGCTCACAAATTGTCGCAGTCATGGGAGTCTCTATATGAATCACCATTTTACCGCTACAGTAACATTAACATGAGACACCCAGTGCCACTGTCCTCTTCGCAGTTTATTATCAATTAAATGTTGATGCATTTTTAATTCGACGATTCTTGTAAATTATGGTTGTGGTTGAAGCTTGTAGTTACCTACTGAATAAAAGAATGGGATCCCTATGATACATGAAAAACCTGAAATGCTCAATGCGATTACTGCCAAAAAGTCAGTCCAATTTTCCGACTCTGTTGTTAGGAATCTATCGGGTTGCGTGATGTTTATTATAGATTAGTAGCGGAATTACAATACACAATAACTATCTTAAAACCAAAGTATTAGTATAAATTAGAATAATAGAAAAAAAAATAGAAAATTAGCAATAGGCATCATTAAAGTTTTTACAGGCTTTAAACTCAACACTGCAATATTTTGCTTTAAACTGATGAGATTCCTAAAACACCAACTGATCTTTTAATTTTTACCCAGAGAATTTAAGCGCCAAGCTCATTCAAAGAAGAATAGCCAACATCCTATGAAAGAAAGTTGGAAAAATTCTACATCCCGACACTATTCTAATTTTGTGCCGAAGGACTCAAGAGGACATGTAAAGTTACAACTAAATTCCAGCCGTATGACACAATTTCTTCGCATGTGCATTTTGCGGTTTGTGGACTTATTGTAGTGAACATATAAAAAACCAGATATAACTATGCATATGTCCATTTGACCAATAAAGAACTGCAATTTATTATTTGGCGTGACCTTCGGAAGGCACGTATCTCTACTCCAAAGCACAATGTTTGTGCTCTTATTCTCTATTGTGTGAATTGTGTGGCGTCCAAAACAGATAAGAAGTCGGTGAAAATCAAGATGAACTATAGAGTCATAGATGTGAATACCTAATTATGGATGCATATTTGTTTTTAACTGACGCCCTTTGACTACTACTGCATCACCTTCGTAGCAGATTGTCCATAGTAATTTCTTGCGATGGGAAAAACTATTTGGTATCGTGCCAAATTGATCTGGTTTCTGGCTTGTCCGTATGGCACCTTACATAATTTGTCAAATGGTGTAGGCTTGAGTTTATTGGATCTCATATGGAATTGGTTTGAACTTCATCTTGAAAATAGTTACTTATTTTGTGTCGCTGCAGGGATTCGAACCGCTGTCCCATCGGCTATGAATACATTGCCTTGGCAACTGTACTACTGCACCTACGATCTATTGGACATTATGTAATTTTGACTCCGTTTCTAACTTTGGTCTTTCTACGACTTTCAATTCGTAGGTAGGTATTACTGATGATTGGTACGGATTTTCACCGGCATAAGTGAGTTTTTAGGGGAAGATTGGTCGGAACTCCCGTTTCTCACAGAGTTAAGGTTGGTTATACATTGCAGTTAAATCTGGATGCCTTCAGAATACTTTCGTACCAGCTATATTCCTCTTTCTATTCCCTAGTGAATCCCTCGATGGATATAAGAATCGAAAGGCCATTTTCCGTAAGTTTATTACGTACGTACTTTGATAAGCTCACGCCGTATTTTAAGATCGGCACTATACGTTCTGCATAGCGGGAATACTTACTGGTCTACTGGTATAGTTCAGAAGATTACTACAATAGTTCAATATACTGATTAATTATGCTCTATTTTTACTAATATTTAATTAATATCTCGTTTCTGGCCTATTAGTCATCGGTGCGAAGTTCAAATTGAATTTCTATGCAGTCAGACATAAAAATAGCTCTGAGCTAACATTTTCAAATGCCAGAATATTTACGAGTTGATGTGAAAATCTAAATGGACGCTTTAAATTTTACGAAGTTTGCGGCAGAATCAACCCAAAAAATAGTCATGGGCATTTTGGAACATTCACTAATAAATTTGACTCTTCTTTTGAAAAAAAAAAAAATAATAATAATAATGATAATAATAAAGAAGAGAGCGGAAAATTCGTCACCTCCACTAACCTAGATATGAAACCAATAGGTGATGATGTTTTCCCAAAAAGAAAGAAAAAAAAGCTGAAGCGATTTTTTCTCCGAAACTACTACCAATCTTTCGCAGCCTCTCGAAATCACTTCCCATTCGCTTCAGATAACTCACTATCACATTTAATATAGGTGATCATGATGATGTCTGTAGACCTGAATTCTTCACCCCTTAATCACAAGGCTTTTAACATCCATAAAATGTACTTACGTACAAAAAAAAAAGAGAGAGAAGACGTAATATAAAAAGAAAATACAATAACATCATAGAGACGAGAAAAAGATGGTAGGAAGATGTAGGTTAACACATCGTTTTGTTCAGATTTCCTGGTGGCTTTTTTTCCGGCGAAAAAAATATGGTCGGGTTGTTGAAAGGACTTTTTTCCGGCAACTATTTGAACATATCTTTCGGGAGGAATCATCTTTGTGAGTATCTTTTCTGTCAATTGCCCTTTATTCCATTTTTTTTTTTTTTTTTTTTTTTTTTTTTTTTTAAGCATTTTTTTTGGTTTTTTTTTTTTTCAATTCCCCTTTTTTCTTTTTTTTTTTTTTTTTTTTTTTTTTTACTTCTAAGCAATTTAATAACTTACCCACCTACAATAATAATTATTGTGTAAAGGTGAAATGGGAGCAAAGGTAATTAAGTACCTATTTGGTATTCCACAAGCCTGCAAATACAAACTGAGATCTAAACAGCAAAATAATAGTAACTGCACTTTCAGTCCCCAACAAACAAGAGCAAGCTTTTTTAAGGGGTTTTCTCTGAAGCCGCCCAAAAGTGTAGGTTGTCAAAAGCGGTACCAACAAAGAATAACAAACAGCGTACAACCGAGGGAGGGAAAGAACCCATTTATTAGGATTAAATGAGTAAATTAAGATATCTTTCTTCATCGTGATTTTTTTTCCTTTTCTCTAAAAATATATTCTGTGCACGTCAAGTGCGCGGCCAAAAGTGACAAAAGTCTTTTACGAGGGTTTCATTAACATACGACACACGTCGATGTTGTAGCGAGAAAAACGAATAAAAAATTTCAGCAAGGAGTAAGGAAGGACTAATTATAAAAAAGCCCAACACTTGAAATATTTTATTATTTCTTTTTTTATTATGACTTTTTAATAGCAGTTGTTGCTCATTTTCGCTACAGCTTTGTCGTTGTTTCTCTCCCTCATTTTAGAGAAAAGAAGTCAAGGGCCAAATTTTCATTTGTTTTTACAATAAATGAATGGTTGACCTACAATTTGTTTGATTAACACAGATTTTGCTCGACCTCACCAAGGTACTTTGTGCTTTTGATCAGTGGCATACCTACATATCGATACCTCAAGAAACAAACCTTAATTTGCATGCTCATTTGCATATTTTCTCAAAAGAAAGGGAACGGAAAATAGGAAAATGGCCCGTTTAAAATGTGCTTATCTTTGAACCTGATATATTGACCCAACTTCTCGATAACAAAAAATTTGGACCAATTCATATTTCCCACATTACTCAATAGATCCCCTACAGACGCTTATATTTCCCAAGGGGAATGTAAGACAATCATGTTTCGTAGTCTTCTTTACGTAAAATACAGATCCCTCAGGATAATTTATGGGACATTCCTCCCATGTTAAATTTTTAACTCATTAACGCTCTCGATCTTATGTTCCTATTTGCCTAAACTATTTGAAGCTTTGAAATAAAAATATAAAAAGAGGAAAAAGTGGAGAGAACGGATCGATTTTTTTACTAATTGGACCAAAATGTTTTATTTTTGGAGCTACAGTGGGACCCCTACAAGACCCTTCCGAATTCTCGACACAATTTTTATTAGTTTTTGCTATAAAATTGAAATAAATTCTGCTTGAACTTCTTCCTGTGTTTGCTCCCCTTAGAATTCATCAGCGGGTGAGATCTAATGTTTATAGCTAGAAATATATAACTTGGAAGTTTCACAACATTGTGACAAATATACTTTTGCCTGATGTGGACATATTTTTTAGCCCGAAAATCCTTAAACCGGTAGGTACAAGAAATGAGTTCGCTCTATAAATTTGACAACTAGGTCCTGGGTTCGATACCCGGAAGGGTCTAAAAATCTTTTACCTACGAATTATATTTCGTGCTTCATTTGACCATGTGTATTTCTACTCCTTAAAACTAGGCTTGCCAAATATCCAAAATGTCGATTCGGGACGCGAATCCGCGAACATAATTGCCAAATCCACGAACATAATCGCAAAATCCGCGAACAAAATCGCGAAATCCGCGAACATTATCGCGAAATCCGCGAACATAATCGCGAAATCCGCGAACATTATCGCGAAATCCGCGAACAAAATCGCGAAATCCGCGAACATAATCGCCAAAACCGCGATCAAAATCGCGACATCCGCGAACAAAATCGCCAAATCCGCGAACATCATTGCGAAATCCGCGAACAAAATCGCCAAATCCGCGAACAAAATCGCCAAATCCGCGAACAAAATCGCGAATCCGCGAACAAAATGCGCGAAATCCGCGAACATAATCGCGAAATCCGCGAACATAATCACCAAATCCGCGAACACAATCGCGAAATCCGCGAACATAATCGCGAAACCCGCGAACATAATCGCCAAATCCGCGAACAAAATCGCCAAATCCGCGAACATAATCACGAAATCCGCGAACAAAATCGCGAAATCCGCGAACATAATCGCGAAATCCGCGAACATAATCGCCAAATCCGCGAACAAAAATCGCGAAATCCGCGAACATAATCGCGAAATCACATAGGTACGATATGTACATAGGTACGATAGGTGATAGGTACATACCTATTATTAAAAAACAGATAAAACAAAAATACAGTCGAACTACGGGCTAAAAAATTCCCGGAGGGACGGACCCAGCTTGTTTCGTTTAAGGCGGTTTATACAACATTTTCTCGTTTATAAAGGTTTAGCAAAGTGGAAGAGCAAACTGATGAAAGCATGACAAATTTAAACAAGTTAAGAACAAATTCTGATTTATAGAGGTACCTAATTTTAAAGTTAAAAAACGCGTCCCGAAATTTTTCTGGGACAAAAACGGAAATTCGGGACAAAACGCCCCAAATGAATACAATAGTCCGTCCCTTATACCTTTTTATTACTATTGTAATAATAAAGGAAGGACGGACTAAAAACTGAACGGGACGCCGGGACACCCCCTGAAATTCGGGACTCTCCCGGCCAATTCGGGACGTTTGGCAAGCCTACTTAAAACTAACATTCCTTGAACTAGATGAAAATAACAATAGATTTTCCTTCGTTTTCAAGGAATTCCTTGAAAATTCCGGACTCTCAGTTATTTTCCTCTGCTAATTTGTCACTAATACTCTCGTGCTTTAAAATTTTCTGTTTTTAGAAGGAAACGGAAAACTTTCAATCATACGTCTTGCACTTTTCTAATGAAGATAAATTGAGTTCTGATAATACGGGGTTAATTTCGCCTTGACGTTCCAGTCGATAAGATATATTTGCACTCATATTTCTAGATTTCCGAGCAAAGGATTTTACAGAAAGATGGATACCAGATTTCTCTTTTGTTGACCCAAGACTCAAAGATCGATGCATCTTTTCTCGTCCTTCTGACGAGGACAAACTTGGAGGGGGAATTATAAACAGGGTCTGAGAGAAAGAATTGAGGCCATAGGGTACCGACCTCATTCTGTTTCCGGCCGGGTTACTGTAAGAAAGCCCCCACTCAGAGGCCCCAAAGCTTTAATTCTCAAAGGACCCTCTTGTCCAGTGATTCTGAAGGGGAATACTGTAAGCTTTGTTCAAAAGCTATTTATTTAGAAATCTAGATGTTCTATTTCTTCTGGCTAAAAGTGTGTCGCGAGATCGGCTCAGCCCGTTGATTTTTTTTTTTTTTACTAAACAGTACCCTAAAATATAAAGAGCTAAGAAAGGTAAAAATATTCCTTTAAAACACGAAAATATGCATCCCATTGAAACCATTCACATACAACCAAATTGGATCCCGCGAACTAGCAAAACGACATGTAAATTAACACGAACATAACTTCTGAAGTAATTGATAATGAAGTGTTGACACTATTGGACATAAACTGTGACAGAACCCCATAATCCAAGCTGTCATTTAAAAACATTAAATACAACAAGCAATAAAAACTCTCTCGTCTCCCCCCGGTCGAGCTTCTCTAGGGAAAAAATGTACCATAATGATATTCATAACAATTTAACTGCTTTGTAAAATAATGTTTTGCACAATTTTTTTCTTCATTATTTTCTCTTAGCATAAAACGGTTGAGGGAAACTTCCCCTTGAGGGAGAAAGAATATGTCGTTTAGTGTGTCAAATTGAAGTTCATGATTTGAAGAAGGGAAAGTTTCAGTGGCTAGTTGTACTTATTAACTTGGATGCAAT
The DNA here is from genome assembly GCF_000475195.1 of Diaphorina citri. Classification (NCBI taxonomy): domain Eukaryota; kingdom Metazoa; phylum Arthropoda; class Insecta; order Hemiptera; family Psyllidae; genus Diaphorina; species Diaphorina citri. The sequence continues at coordinate 152,131 of NW_007377634.1, read as the reverse complement.
GGCTGTTTTAAAGAAGGCCAGTAGCTGGACTGCCTATTTGCCTCGGGTAGTCCAGTCATAATGGCAAACCCATTGTAGACCTAGCTTTCTTTTTCAATGAAACCCTAAGATAAAATTCTTTGGAGTCTGGAGCTAGGTATTATTTTAAAGCTTTGTACCCCTTTCATAACGTTAGCTCTGTAAGCGTGGACACTGTGAAGTCTGTGGACAGAGTACTCGTATCTTTTAGTAAGATAAGAAAGGACACTTTTACTGTCATATACAAATCTGGAAAAGGAAATATGGCCAATATTAATATTTTTTTTTCTTCTTTTATTATAAAAATAAGATTATTGAAATGGTTACCACGGATAGGGTGTTTGGAAGAACCCCTTGGATTTTTTATTATTCAACGCTTACATCCTCGATGTTTTTCCGTCAATAGATCCCTTTTTGCTCCCTCTTTTTGGAAAATGACCCCAAACCTCTGTTCACTGACCTACCAGTCTGATAGATAACGATACTAATTTCATGTTTTGCTTCTTCTGTTTCAGGTTGACTTAGATTTAGTATTTGAAGATAATCAAAAGCAAAATAGTGGTTCCTCCATAGACAATAGTCATAATAGGATAAGAGATGAAAAATATGTATATAGTCACAACATAGTCAATAGTAACAGCATATCAGTACCTTATTCCGAAGACCGAAATTCTTCATACTACGAGAACTTCAAGAACAGTTTATCAAGACTGAAGTCGGGACTTTATTCGCTGTTTTCGTCAAGCAATTCTACAAAGATTCCACCGCTGTCAGTTCCCAATGAAATTGACAATTCCAATGTTCCTAACCAATTGGAGAATCGGAATCCAATTCTGCACAGGTAATGTCAAAAGTAAACATTTCGCAATTTCAAGAAAATGCGAAAAACTGGAAACTCAATTTTCAATTAACCACTCATAAAATAATGAGCAATTTACTTATCAAGCGGATAATGCGGTTTTTCGTTTTAAGTGATAAAAAATACATTAAAACTTGGGCGGTCTTTAACATGATTGGTTAATTACAAATCAACATTTTACTAATTTGTTTTCTTTTTTATTATCATACATAACCACATAGGTATCCATTAAGTAGGTTCATAAATAAATAAATAAATAAATAAAAAAACTAAACCTATCGTTTGTTTTCCATTCTAACTTACCTTATTTTAATCACTTCCAGGTCGAAAAGGCAAGACGAAGAAGACAGCGAAGAGGCAAACAACGGAGACAAACCTGATGATCCCGAGGAAAATGAGCCTGACGAAAATGAGCCTGACGAAAATGACCCTGACGAAAATGATGATGATGATGAGGAGCCAGAAAGCAACAACGGGAACGCCAGCGACCCGACAGCCCGTCACAATAACATTGATGATGAAGATGGTGATGATTTAGCCCGAGGGTCCGGGGAACAGGGCTCCGGCGCAGTGAGCACTGAAGAACCCACCAATCAGCCCGTTTACATTAGTCCGCCTGTGTTCCCGAACTATGATATTAGTCCTGGAACCAAACGTGAGTGAGGTTTGGAATAGGCCGTGGTAGCCTATCTGACTAAAAGTTTGGTCGGGACTGAACTCGGTGAAGTCCGGTAGTATGGTGGTCAAGACGAGGTGTGTTTTCTTTTCGGGAAACTCACCGCTGAAAAATGAACTGCTAATCCAATAGATACTAAAGGGAGCAGTGTTCAATTTTCCAATGATTAGTTTCCCTAAAGGAAAATACAACTACGCTCGTCTGGTAAACACGAGGGCGTGGGTTCAATACCAGCCGGCGAGGTATGGAACTTTAACCTCAAGATTGTTTGAGAATTCGACCACAATATTAGTAGTAGCTGGCGTATAGGAACTCTGGATACCTCCGCAGGACACGTAATAATAATAATAATAATAATAAACTCTTGAGTGAAAGGTAACCATGCACTAGGCGAGGTTAACGCCGGAGGCGTTTTCTACCACCTAACCCTTAGAGCTCCATTATTATGTGGTTTTGCCTGCCAAGGTGAACCCTATCTAACCTAGCTTTCCTCGCGGATACTGCTCATCAGTATGGTATACTTTTTTTTCTTTTTTCATAAATACTTCATTTATTTTTATTTATAATATCATAGGTAGGTACAAAAATTGGAAAAAAAATTATCTTTGATGACACCTATGCTGTTTTGATGGATGGAAATTTATAGAAGTTGCTATACCATCTACTGGACACACGTCGCTGGAATCTCATAAGAGTTCGGCTTCGAAATGATATCCCGTATTCCCGTATCATAGGTATCATGTACGCTTTGCCCTATGAATGTTGTACGATAATCCGTATTAGGTATAGATCATAAAAATAGCCTATGGGCTACAACTTGGTTTATCGGAACTGATGGCTATGTTTAGCCTGCCCAATTCATAACGCTCTTGGTAAATTTTGCTCTCGGCAAATAGGTATCCACCTCTTGTACTAGTAGTAGGTACCACCTATCCATGTGTATAGCCGTGTTCAGATAGCAACCGGTGATTTTCGTTTGCGAGGGTGATCTTGAAATTTGGACATAATAACGGGGTAACAAAAGAAACGAATTTATTTCACCAAAGTCCAAAATATGCAAATCATAATAAAGCTGAATAAAAGTTTTCATTTCTGTGCAAATATGGTACGGAAATTGGCTGGTCCAATAAGCCACTTTCCCAAGTATCAGGCGAGGTTAATGAGTAGGTACCTACGTTTAATCTGTATGAAGATAAAATTATGAGCTTCGGTAGGGTTTCAAACCCGCGTTCTTCTGATTTTTTTTTTTTTTTTTTTTTTTTTTTTTTTTTTTTTTTTTTTTTTTCACCCCCAAGATTTTTTTTCCCCGTTTTTTTTTTTTTTTTTTTTTTTTTTTTTTTTTTTTTTTTTTTTGTTAACTAGGTATACATTGTAATGTCAAATTTTTCAATCCAACTTTGTTATTTTTCACACAGATGTATATCGACTGACACTGATCATTGGTGAGCCATACACGAGCGAATATCTGGACAAGAACAGCCGAAAGTTCCGGCAAGTGGAGGATGGACTAGCAGATGGACTGATCGATATGCTGCGGGATCTACCAGGACATAGAACTACTGTTGTGCAAGGAATTCAGTAAGTATAAAGCCAAGAGATAGGGCTCTCTCCCTCCCATGCAAGAGGCAGTCCTACTGTTACCGTCATAGCAGTAGCGGCAGTAGCCTAATGTTTAAGGAAACATTTAAGGGTAAATCACACAGTCCCTATACACTGCACTGTAGGTAATTAGCTTAAGTGGCATTTTCTCCATATCTTGAAATATTTTGGTTCTGGCTGAAACAGAGAACTCTCAATAATTATAACTTTTTTTAATGTAGGATCAAATGTAAAGAGGTCAACTTCTTTTTGGCGTTTTGAAACCATTGAGAGCAGTCTAAACAAGATTTATGCCTTCTTTGTTGTTTCTGCTAATATCTCCTTCATTACAATGGAAATAAATTGGCCTCTATGAAACCGTTATTAATTTAAATTTACGTCCGAGTGTGGTCTCATAAACTAATAGGTATTTTTTAGTTGGTAGATGGGTAGGTAAGTATAGTACCCAATTTATTGTGCTTAGTAGGTAGATTCTAGCCATTGACAAATTGACATGGGCCTTAGGCACAATTTGACTGAACTGACGGATACCTAGGTAGGAGTACCTCTGATATTAATTATTATCATTTGCAAAACGTCAAGTAATTAGGACCATTAGGTCCCCTGAAATCTCCTTGGTCGTTTCGACAATTGCACCCACCTACGCTACATTTACCTCAATTAAATTATTTAGGTACTTCTTTCGATTTAAGTCCGTATTTTCCTTTTGGAACCTGGGACGATTTTCCCTCTTTTTAGCGTGTACCCTTTTGTCGTATTTTATTTAACCTTTAACCCAAGAACCGAAAATTCGAGAGTGGGGGTAAAAATCTCGTAGTGGGGATAAGCAGCTGATTAAAAAAATCAGCTGTTCCCATTAACCGAGAAAAAAAATCGCGACTCTATCGTTAACCGCAGTCGAAAGCTTGGTTTAGTATGGCAAGAGGGGAAACGTAAACCTAAAAGTGGTTAACGCCCCTCACGTCATAAACACACTTCCATCTGAGGGGAGGTAGTGACCTTGAATGAACCGGGCTGAGGTTAGCGGTTAGATGTTAAATAAAATACAACAATTGTTATAAAAATTACCTTACCTACCCTATTTTAGTGCCTGTACTAAATCGTTGGAAATTCGTCATCTTGAAGGGGGAAATCGTTTCAGTTTAAGGAAAATACCCCTTTATTCAGTTATTTTTTTCTGGTTCACATAACAAATTCCCATCAACTAATCCTAAGCTAGAGATAGAGATAACTCTAACCTTTTTTCTTCTATATATTTCTGGACATGGTCTTCACTTGGCTGGAGTGGATTACGGACTGTCCCCTATCTAATAGACGTTAAAAAACAAGACTATAGATAAAAGGACAGACGAGTTGATATATTTCGACCACTACTATGGCCATCTGGTCGAAATATATCAACTCGTCTGTCCTTTTATCTATAGTCTTGTTTTTTAACGTCTATTAGATAGGGGACAGTCCATAATCCACTCCAGTCAAGTGAAGACCATGTCCAGAAATATGTATGATATTGTACTTGACCATTATCTCAAACTAAACAAACTTTTTCCTTCTTTTTCAGTCGCCGTCCTGAGGATTCTTTCACGTCCAAAGTCACTCTGGATCTGGAAACCATCAACTACTACGATAATGCCACCCTGGAGAGCAGGATACGAAAACAGATCTCCGAATTCAATCGCATCGGAGACATTTCCGTGTTCAAAGACGGGTTCACCTTCCGAGATTTTCGAGGTTTGTATCGTATTTGAACGAAATCAGTTCAACAGGACGATTTTGCATTTTGTCTGTCTGTAAAACTATTATTTGCCTTTTGTTTGACCATAATACCTACGTATTGAACTGTTCTGAAAGACACAGAGAAAGATACGTATTAAGACCAAATGTGAGATAGAGAGATGAGGAGGAAGAAGGATAGAAAAGAGAAGAAACGATAGAGGAAGATTTACTGGGTCTGAGTCAACTACTGACGAGAAACCAGGGATTTTTTTCTTTTTTTTTCTATTTACATTATATTATTTTTAGTGCTATAATTTTGTCTTTATTTGCAACATTTTTTAGGTATTTCCATCTTCTTTATTCGAGCTATTATTTTAATTTCATTTCCGCTTGTTTTATTTTTAATTTACTTCATTTTGTTTGGTTTATTATTTGCTTTCTTTAGCTTCTACCGAAAGCTGTCTGCCAGAAGAGATCCAGTGTCGATCTAATTATGTTTGTTTGCCTACTGACAACCGATGTAATGGGGTCTCTGAGTGTTTCGATGAGAGCGATGAAGCAGATTGTCCTAAAACTGAACCGCCGACTTTGAGTAAGTTTTTCGAAAGCTGCATTTTTTCAGATTGTCCTAAAACTTGACCGCCCGCTTTGGGTTATTTTTTCGAAAACTGGATTTTTTTTTTTTTTTTTTTTTTTTTTTTTTCGCCCAAACCCCTCTTATTATTGGTCTTATTCCTACTGTTGGTTAGGAGTAGTTTTTCTACGAGCACCAAGTTTAGTAAATTTAGTATTATGTAAAATCGGGTGGTTTCGTATGGGCTCGTTTTATTTCTGTCCCTATTGGCTCCTTAGGGAACCAATATTGGCCCTCAGATGTCAAGATCAAAAATTCCAAATAGGAGTCAATAAGGACATTCTATTACATTCCCCCTGGATTTTTGTTTAAAAGAGGACGTGGGATTTTTGTCCAATGAATTCAGGCACATTACCGGCCAAATTAGCCAACCTCGTAACAACATTAGCTCCGTTTGACTTTTGCCAATATCTCAAAGAAAAACAGACTCTAATATGACTAATTTCAGGAAGTGAAAGACCCTCCTTAGCCTGTAAAAGAGTCACAAGATGGTCTTTCGCTAAATCTTGGAGTTACGAGGTTCACTAATTTGGCGGACAACACGCAATACGCATTGCTTCCATGGGTTAAGGAATTTCACAGGTTAGGAATTCCAAAGGGTTAGGGAATTTTAAAGGTTTAAGGAATTTCAAAGCTACTTGGAGGGCACTTATAATTTTTCAACATCTATCCCTGTACCGTATTTCTATGAAGCGTCCACTCCTGGCGAAGATTCTTACCCCCGATCAGAATTCTCATCCACCCCCAATGGTACCATTGAAGAAATCCCTATCGTAGTTCTCAAGAACCTAGGCGTAGAAAGCAGCTACCCAAACCCTGACAGATGCGAAGAACAAGTCCAGTGTGCTGACAGCGACATTATGATTTGTGTCACTCAGCAGTGTGATGGCACAAATGATTGTCCTCTAGCTGACGACGAAGAAAATTGTCTTTACAAGAAGGGTAATGAAAAGACACGTTCCGCTAACCAATCATACGGCTCCATTTGTGTTCTGGGGAAATTTGTACGGAATATGATTGGGCGACTTGCTTTTGGTCACAAAATATGGTTATGCTTTCTTTAAATGGGTGATCTTTGATCCCTGGGGACACACTTTGATATTAAAGTTTATCCAATCGTATTAACCAATTTAATTGGCTACTCTTAATCGCTTAATCCAAATTCTAAAATTAACCAATGAGTTTTGGTTCAAGCACAATGTGTGACCGCGGATATTCTGGGTTTATTTTATTCCTAAGAATGCCATTAACATTTAGAGACCAATCATATTCCACGACAATTTTCCCAAATCTGGACACAAACGGGGCGAATCAAGGATTGACCTTTTTTGTACTAAACTGGTTTGGTTGCCCGTCACGGAATGGAATGGTAACCTGGCTTTGGAGAACGGATTTTCACAACTAAACAAAAGTAACAAGTGATTTCCTAGTGAATAATGTCTTTGAATGCTTTCCCTGGAGAAGAACATAATGAACATTAGTGAAACTAATGCCAGAAACTAATAATAACAAGTCTTGCTTTTCTTAATTTCTAATAAATAATAAAGTAATGCCTAGTTTGTCCATTTAATCCAGATAAACCACTAAATTTGTAATAAAGTTGTAAACAAAGAGATGCTGCTTTCTAAAGCAATATTTACCTCATATGTATAATCGAAATGAAATCTTTGGTTGGAATGATTTTGTACGTTTGAATGAATACTTTTGTACGAAAATTCATAGGTATATTTTATAATTTCAATAAGAAAGTCTTTTGCAAATGGGCGTAAAACTGGTTATTTGGGCGTAAAATTCAACTGTAAAGTGTATTTTGTACAAAAATAAAGCGGTGGTGAAAAATGCATCCCATAAAGGCGCCTGAAAATCAAGGAAAAATTGCATGAATGTATTTAATGGGTGGGTTTTTGATGGAAAACGAACAAAAGTGAGCTCTATAGTTTTAAATTGAGGATTTTGAATTTAGTTTGTCTGTCTGTTTGATGGAAGTCTGAGTTCTATACGTCCCTTTTAAAGGTGTTTTATTCCGCCATAAACTTTGAAGACCGTTTTATTCTACGGGGTTTAGAAGGAGGTACAATTTTTATTGACCAAAAATATAACTAAGTAAATCAGGGAGATTTTAAAACGGAAATAACTATTTTACTCTTGTTTGGAGTAGAACTAATCTAACTAACAAATAGACCAGGTGATGGTAGTAGCAGTCCACTTCTATCTACACTTATCACGGTTTTAATCGACTAAGACCCGAGACTACATTTGATTCCCATAACTGCTTAAAAGCTTCTTGAGTACCTAACAAAGTTAATAACATTTTTCAGAAATTTGCTGTTTAGTGAATTGTCTCAGTTGTACGTATATTTTCAGATTGCCAGCTGATTGAATTGCGGTTGCATTTGGATTGTGGTACTTTGAGTCCTGAAAGTCATTCTTACTAATCAATAATATTTTTGGATTGGTTTCTTTTATATTGAATTCTTTTTGTGAATTGACAATATTTTATTTAAAGCATGCAGTTGTAAACGTACCAAAAGCAACTCATTTGGCCTAGGAATGTTGATTTTAAGTATTATTTGCGGAAGGAAAATATGTACCTAGGGTTCAGGAATAGGAAAATTATTAAAAGTAAAGAGCAGAAAATAAAATCTCGAAATAAAATTTACGTTTAAATTGAATTGCCTAGTAAATACTTCAAGAATCTCACAAGACATTTGAAAATTGAACGAACGTTATTAGAGTTGAGTTAGGGTAATGTCTTGTTTTTGCAGATACCGTGATATTGAAGGCGTTAGATACATTATGCTTATTCTCCCAAGTTTGATGCTTTCCCATAAATTTTCCCCGTGTGTTAAGCTTTTCTTCATCCTTTTTATGCTTTCCTTTATCTTTTCCCTTATATTATGCTTTCCCTCACCTTTTCCTTTATGCTTGCTTTCCTTTGAATTCTTTCGTGTGTTTTGTGGTATGCTTTTCCTTAGAAAAATCCCGTACGTAAAAGTATAGTCTTATTTGGACAGCACTAACCAGAAAAGAACCATCCATAAAGGGAATTGTCTTAGTGGGGGGTTCTTTTCTGCATAATGCTGTCGATTTTTCTTTCAAAAATTTCAGGTGGTAATGGTGGGAAATGGTATAATGCCAGACAATGTCCCATTTCCCTATTTTCCACCACTACCACATGAAAATACGCGAGGTACCATTTTCCATTATACATATTTCCTTGGATTTTGATTTTACCCAATATTTTCCCCTATGTTAAGATTCCTTCTTTTGATCCCTTGTGTGCCGCGTCCAGTTTTGTTTAGGACTATTGCACTGGCATTTCCCGTATTGTTTTTTCACAAAGCTTATGCTACCTGAGATCAATGATCCAATCCTTAAGATATCATTTTTTATAGGGTAGGTATTTTTGGCTAAAGAAATTGAGAAATCACATTAATATATATCCTCCTAATGCCCTAATTCCCCTATGTTTTGCCTTTCTCTTACATTTCCTCTGTGTTCAGATTCCTTGTTTTGATCCCTTGTATGCCGAGTTCATTTTTGTTTAGGACTATTGGACTGATTATTTCCCCTATGTTTTCCCTTCTCTTACATTTCCCCTGTGTTTCCAGACTGTACCAAGGATGAGTTTATGTGTGACGTCACAAGGTGTATTCCCAAGTCCCAATTCTGTAACGGTGTTGCCGATTGCTCCGATGAAACCGATGAATTGAATTGTGTACAGCCGCCTTCGGGTAAGTCACTTATTGTTCTTGCACATTGCAACTTTCATGCACATTCAACAGTAGAATCGTATTCGATTATGTGAATTTTTTTGCTGAACCAATCAGATTCCGCTTCGGACCTAAACACTTGCTCCACAAAGCGAAATCTTACAATCTCATTCGTTCAGACATGTTTTGTTTCACATAATCGAATGCGATATAGGTTAAGGTAGTCAGATAGAACAATATTTATTTCCGCAAGAAGAAATCTCTCTAATGTGCTCGAAAATTGATCAAATGCGATTTTCATCTCAAAGACGTCTTTCGGTAAGAAATTGGCTCGAGACTGTAAATTTAACCTGACTTGACTGAAAATAGAGAGGTAGAGTTATTTAAGGATCGACCAAAGCTTTCTTTGCGACATGAAAACATACTAAATTTTAGCACTTCTTTATTTATGTTAGATTTGATAGTCGGTTTGTAACAAGAGTTCCTGAACTACAATTTCATTTTGAAAGGCATTTTTGGGAAAGTATTCAAAGGCGTGACAGAAACAAGACTCTAATAGAGCTTTAGACCCAAGGGGTAATTCTTATAGTTTTAAAGATAAGACCAAAATAAACGAAGAATAATAAGATAAAAAGAATGCAGAATTTTTTGTAATAATAAAATTAAACATTCTTGATTCTGGACTCGAGAAAATTATTAATTAATATGCATTTTATCTAAAAATAGTTTATAAAAACTACAATTCATTCCAAGAAAAATAATAAATTAAATTATTAATTAATTAGAGGTAAAAAATAAAAGCTAGTTTTGCCAATGGCAAGGACATTTAGTTTAATCATCGCCATGAAAAGCTCTACTTGTAATTACCCACGGCTAATTTGGAAGCTTGCAAAGCTACTGATGTCACCGCCCATCAGCTTTTATCTCAAACATTAAGATGGATAGGTGCATTATTACGTTAAGATTGAGATGAATAGGTACATATTATGCTGACATTCAGGTGGATAGGCATATGTTAGGCCAGCCACTCACTATCAGGTAGACCTCACAGGTACATCTGGTCAGGTCTACCAGACCGTGTGTGCTTATCAGGTATCACGGACCTTTTCGGCCGTACCTGTCAGGTCTACCTGATAGTTTGTGTGATCATCAGGTATCAGGTAGACCTGACAGGCGGACCAGATCAGGTGTACCTGTCAGGTCAACCTGATAGTGAGTGGCTGGCCTTAGATATGATATGAAGGTGGTATAAAAATGACGGTGGTAGTTGACGGTAAGGTGGGTTTATCTCAGATTGCACCCGATTTCACAGTAGATTGGTAGGTAATTTACTTCCTACTTTCAATACGCTAGAACGCGAGGCGATCTGCACCAGATAATTTTCGATTCGCTTTTGGTCTGGCGGTTCTGAGGTGTGCCTGGCTCCATCCGCATTTTATAGCACTTACCAGAGAGAAAATTGAATTAGTCGATTTTACACATAGGTAATTCGTAATGTAGCCTGAGGCTTATGATAATAAAATAATTTCATAGCAGATAATATCGTATTATGATGTATTGCAATGGGCAAAAACATTATTAATATTGATTACTTATAGGTTGTACAATGACGTGGATCAGTAGGTTTTACATAAAAGAACAAGATATTTTTCTTTAATTTAACAAATAATAATTTTATTCTCCTAATACTCTTTGTTCTTTGTAAGTGGAGGAAAATGTACAAAAACAAAGTCTTACGTCATTCATTTTCCTCGACCTATCAGTACTTTACAAGTGTGGGCGTTGAATTCAATAATACCCCCCAAGAAGAACAAGACAAGTATCAATGAATAATAGTTTCGCCAAAATTCGACTTTGTAGGCCGACAATATTTCTGAATGAAATTATTAATGAGGTGTGAGCCACGTAATGAAGCGCGAAGAAAGCGTGATCGCTTAGCTGCCAACAGGTTGATCAGTTCGACAATTTTTCCACAATATTGTCTCGTAATTTTTGCCCGGTTACAAATTTTCACATCTTTTTTACTTTCTATTATTATTATTTATTTATTTTTTTTTTTTTTGCTTGGCTGGGATTCAAACTTAGGTGATTGCCTATTTTGAGATTTGCCCATGATGGCTTGACCACCAAAGCACTGGGCAACACGTTGGTGTGCACCTAACAAGCAGTACTAGAAATAGTATTTGCGTTATAATTAGGTAGATTGGCACTTCTATTTCCATGTATCTGTGTAATATCAAATGGCGCCTATCAATTAATACCAATATACATTTCTTAACGAACATGATAACTGCGCTCGTGTTCCCCCCGCAAGAATAATGGCTATTATGACACTTCATTAATTTCTATTTAACTATTGTTTTACGATGGACGTTTTTCCTGAGTTTTCCTACGGGGTGATGAAAAAATCACGGGGAACGATAAGTGATTGTGGGAGTCTTAAAATGAGCTGTGTGCTAAAATTTCGAAATAATTGATTTGATTGATTAAATTTATAGGGGTTTTAAACAAAGCACACCTTCACAATCTGAAAATGAGCTTTTTAAAATAGTGCTTCATGAAACAGATTGGTGGTCAAGAAAACCTCTTTACACCTCGGATTTTTCTCGGACACCATTCTTTTCTGTTTTCTGTGTTTCACCATAGACTTCTGTGATGAACTATAGGTAGGTATTAGATTTCCGTGTTACACTGTACCTACCTATAGATTTCTATGTTACACCGTAAATTCCTCAACCTCACTCCATGGTTTATCTTTTAGTTTGCCGTCATCAATAATTCCAGTTCCCATTAGTTGATACCCGATAGGGCCCTAGATAACTTATCTGAAGTGCAGATCAGTATCTGCTGATGACAATGAGATACTTTATTGAGATTAGACCAGTGGCAAAGCTAAGGCCAGACACTCACTATCAGGTAGACCTGATCATGTCTGACACCTGATCAGGTCTACCTGATAGAATCAGTTCTACCTGATGGTGTGTGTGCTCATCAGGTAAACCTGACATTCGGACCTTTTCAGCCCTACCCCCCTACACCCCACATTTAACCCATCAAATATACGAGACCTTGTTTAGACTGCTGGGGTAAAACGACTTTTTAGTCTCATTCCAACAGGATAAACAAGGTATATTCTATTCTATTCTACCTGTCAGGTCTACCTGGTAGTGTGTGTAGTTGTGTACTCATCGGGTGTCAGGTATGCCTGATCAGGTGTACCTGTCAGGTCTATCTGATAGTGAGTGGCTGGCCTAAGTCAGTGGGCAAGGTTGATCGTAAAAGTTAGGGCCACTCCCATTTTGAACATGCGGGTGACACATGTTCCGATTTCTCATCTGAAATCTGTGAGATCCTCTTACAAACCTGCTATAGGTATACATGGTTGTTCCTATCACATTCCTGTCAAGTTGGTGATTTTTTTATTTCTATGTATTATTCCTAGATTGACAGCTTATTAATCTTTTGTCACGTGGTGTACTGTAAACCAACAACTTCAGTGGTGTAGTGGTTAGCACGGTGGAATTTGGATCTATAAGTTGGTGGTTTGGATCCAATTTATCCAGTTGAATTGAATGATATGAACCAAGTATATTCATCATAATTAACATAGTTAAAATCCATTTATTATTATTATTATTATATTACACTTTATTAGGATTTTACAATGTTTTTTACAATACAATATTTACAAACAGGTACACAAAACAAAATAACAAAATAATAAGAAATTAACAAAAGAAAACGAAAATTGAATAAAGAAAGAAAAAAAAAATTGAAAAATCCTAACTCAGGGGCGGGATTAATGCCTAGGGCATTCTCTTCCATCCAACCCCCCCTTCCATTTAGTTCTTGTGATATCCTATTTATAAAGTTATTGTGCTTTTTTTCTTCCTTTTTGGTATTCCTAAGAATATCAAGTTTTACAGATTACAGAATAAAGAAACCATTGATCTTGTGATTTCTTTTACTTGCTATCTAACAGTAATATCATATAGTTAACTACCTACCTGACCATTCCTAAGTTACCTATTCAAACCATAACCTTCTCGATAAAAACCCAAAGGGTCTGCCAATTCCCTACGTCTTGGTTCCAAATGGTAAACCATTTAAGTAGGCACTTAGTAAGTCTTTAATTCCGCGATAGACATAAAATTTAACAAGCTCATTGTCGCTTGTCCCTTGTTGACTCTAAATTACCCATGTTGGCTCAAGTAATTATACTGTCTGTGATGGCATACCTACCTGAATAAATAACTATACAGACTTGACTTCAGCTCCTCTCGGAGAGAGAGGGGGATAGGGAGAGAGAGAGAAAGAGAGAGTGAGGAGAGAGAGAGCTTCAAGTTCGTATCAAATTACTATTACAATACTGGGGCTCTCGAGAAATGATTTTTTTATTACCATAAGAAAAAATATTTTAATTTTTATGGCTCATTCCAAGTAGGTACTGCATACCGTGAGTCGGGGTATCATTGACCGTTGAGGGTGTCGCTGTCAAGGCTCCATCCCCTTAATTTCAAATGAGATACGGAATGCTGTGGTCTGGTAAAATGGTGTGTAAATATTGGGCACACCATTTTCTATTGGGAGCGAAATTGTTCCTAAGTTCAAAAAATGCGAAAAAGGGGGAGTGGACATGTGGACAAGTTTGCTCTTAAGGGACATTGTTACCCCAAATTACCATACTTATTTTATGTCATTTATTGACAGACATCGAACCCGGCAAAATCAAAATGGGCTCTCAACTAATCGAATAAAAGTAATCAAGCACCAAAAGTGTAGTATAAACTCCGGCTATAATTTTCGATTTTCATAATTTCCATGCAACATAAACTCAACATCGAGCTTTCAACAAAACTATTAAACGCCAATAAATAACAGGAAAGTTTCATTATGACGACAGGCGGATTGTTGGACCTTTGGCCTGTTGGCAGAGATAATTGGCGGGCCTCAGGCCAACCTTGTAGGTACTAGGCCAACACTGAATGAACACAGTATTTCTTCGTAAGCGGGAAAATCACGTCATTTCCCTCTCGAAGTTGCTTAACACAAGAAGTCCCTGGTGTTTACTTGTTTTCTGATTAGATAATTACACTCGTAACTTGTGTGTAATGTGATGAGGTAATGACCAAGAGTTTCCTACTCTTCTTCCACGATTAGATAACACTGAAACATGGGACAGAGCTGGAGAAGAAGAGATAGGAAGAGGAGCTCTTTTATTGACACAGGTCACTGGACCATGAAAGGAGAGAGAAGGGCACTTATTGACAGAGTTCACTGGACCACTAATTATCACTTAGTATTACTAAGAGGCTATATTCTTAGACAAGAAGATAGACACTGAATATGTCAGGGGACTTCTTAAGCTATGTCCACACATAGTCGATCGGACTGAAACCGTACACTGCCTCGACAACATAGATTTACCTCGTCGATCGACGGCGTCGACTATGTGTGGACACAGCTTTACACTCATTATTTTAAATAGAGACGTCCAAGTGTCAATGGAGAGCAATAAATCTATATTATTATCCGATGCCCTCAGGTTTCCAATGGAGACTGCACAGCATTGTAATCACCTTTCAAGGACTTACCAATGAAATGCATATTATAATGAATGTCTTTTTAATAGGCGACTGGGTCAATGGACATTTTCATCACATTCTGATGTGTGAATATACGCATGAAGAATTTGTGCGAAGTGTCAGTAGGTAATATTGTCAATGATTTACGGATAACCAACCTCAGTGGTGCACTGGTTAACCCGTTGGAAATCTCAAAGTCTTTGTAAAGCAAAGCTTTTTTGCAACTTTTGTCGCTGAGTGCACCCCGAACTCCAAGCACAGACCCGAAAAAACTTCGACCCCGCTGGGAATTGAACCCAGGTCTCCCGCGTACAAGGCAAGTGCTGTGACCACTACGCCATTGGAGCTGACTTTCTTTTTCCTAAAAATCTTCAAATACAAAAGATAGGCCGTGTTGAAAGAAAATAAAAGTAACCCTTATTAGGTACATAATTATGCACACATAATTATGCACACATGTGCATATGCATGTCCTTAAACATTTAAAGTACAATTCATAACACCGAGAAGACGGAGAAAAAGAGAGAGAGAGAGAGAGCGAGAGCGAGAGAGAGAGAGCGAGAAGAAAGACAACAATAAAAATTTGCTGAGTTCCCTACATTTTCTTATAATAATGCAATCCATAAAGAAATGCTCAAGTCATAGATGTCAAGACATCAAAACTGTCTCAACTCATCGAGACTGTATTATTTAATGACGGTTTCATTAAAATGCAATTTTAACAACAATAATGACCGCCCGAGAGAGAAAGACACAAAGAGAGAGAGAGAGAGAGCAAAAAATTACAATTAGCATACAAGTGTTTGTCTAATTGAGATAGGACAGGGTGTTTCTAAAAGGAGTTCTGAAATTCAAATTTTAAATTAAGTTCTGGATTCCTATATTCTAAAATAAGTGCTGGATTCCTAATTTCTGAAATAAACTGTAACATCTCCTTCGCCTTTTCCCGTGTTCAGACGGGGTCGGCGTTTTTCGTCAGCCCTCAACCAGCCCTAGAGTGATCGTTTTTGGGCGGTCGTACGTTTGGTTTTGGGTACAAAATTTTATAAGATGCCCTTCGCACTTACCCTTTGCTCATTATTCAGCAAGGGAAATTTCAGGCTGCCATGCTCCCTGTTAGTCCCCCCAACCAGACTAGGCTGGTCAAATCCCTCTTCTAGGTCCCCCCAGCCGGACCAAAATGAACTGTAACACAAAGCTGTGTCCACACTCCTTCCATAGTCGACGCCGTCGGTGAAGATTCACCTCTTCGCCTCGTCCATCAATCGACTATGTGTGGACACAGCTTTAGAGTTCTAAATAATTCTCTCTCAATCTTCAACCAACAGTACATTCCTGTATGTGACTATTTAAAGGACACCCTGTAGGGAGTGTGATCGGCTCTTGTCAATTAGATGTGACAATTGTTCGAGTTTATAATATAGGAAGTAGACTCCCGTACCCGCCCCCGCCCCCCTAGGAGAGGTCCTTGTTTCGTGTTCTACCTAACCTTGCCTTGAATGCTTTGGGTGCCATCCTGTCGACCCTATAATATGGTCGGCCCTATATCCTTCGCCCCGCCATCTTAGGTCCAACAACAAGGTTGCAATGTTGGTAATGTTGGTCCTTGCAGAGTATAGCCTTATTTTCCTTTCGCAATTTTCCCTCTTCTGAAGCTCATTTCGCCTCTTTTGGTGTGACAGCGCAAAGAAAAACACAACTTATCTTGTAAGTCTTAAGACTTATGAATATTGCACCATAAGGAGCTAATTGACGGGGAAATATTAGCATTTTAAAGCAAAGCGAAATGGGGGTTCAGGCATCTCCACCAATTCTATATTCAATGTTCATGCCTGTTCCATTGGAAATTAGTAAAGGAGTTCGATATTGCTAGGGTAAAAGGACCTTTTTAAAAGCGATTTTGGTTGAATGATTTTTCAGTCTAATTTGGACAGCTCGGACTATTCGTTGTAAAGTCAGTACTTTGATGAATTTCTTAGGTGGCAAGAATTTTTTTTTATGAAATATTTATGTACTCACATACTTTTCAACCTTAAATTCCAAATGTTAACATTTCTTACCCTTTTCTCTCCCTCGTTCCTTCGCGTTTCGAGTTTCTATAGGTCCCTTCTTCTCGTCTTGGCATTTTCCCCCACATTGGAAACTTCACGTTACCTCCTAATTCCTTCGTTTTGTGTTCAGTTTGTATACTTTCAATTATGCGATCATTAATTTATATTAATTACATCTATGTAACAGCGTTCACACATCCAAAGACGCAAAGGGGGGGTGCGGGTGCCCTAACTCCAGACACCCTATACTTTCTGCTGCCCTGCCTTTAAGTTACCTTTACAAGAAACCTGTAGGAGGGAGCTCTAAGTTTTAAATCGACTTGGCGAATTTTCTTTTGATTTGTCTGCAAGTCTGGCTGATAGCACTCGAACTTTTTGTTTGGTTTCGATGAACTTTATCAATAATGTTCAACACAAAAGAAATCAGCACTTTGCGTTTTTGGTTCTATCCATTTTTGGAAAGAGGGAAATTCGGGATTGCACACATCATGTCAAGCCCATTTGGATATTTCTCAAATTGTTCGTAGGTATCTACCTACGTGTGAGGTTGCGAATTTTTATTGTTTTCTATTTTCTACGTTTTATTGCCCACTAGGTATGGAATTTTTCGTGCGGTTCAAATATTGATTTTTAAGATATTGGCACCGAGTTATTTTTGGCTGAACTAGTACGAACGGTTATATTGTGTGAAGTCGTCACCATTTTAGCTGTCGAAGTTGAAACCCCATATGTCATACTTGAAACGTACAAATTTTTACGTTTGTTTATTGGGATGTATGTTTGAGGAATTGTTTTGTTATGAAGTCTTCAATCCCCTTGTCTCAAACTCTCAAAGGTGAACTGAAAAGCTAGATAAAACAGAGAGATTTTTTATTCTTTTGTAACAGGTCTAATTACCTATTTATTGTTACTTTCTTCCACACTGGGTATCATGATTATACTCGTAATATCAGAAAAAAATATTCTGACACTCTCTCTCTCTCCCAAATTAAGGACCAAGAACTCATTTCGGGCACCAGTTAATTCAACTAGGTACTTATTTAATAGCAATAAATTAGAAATACTACTTGATATGTCACCAATTTGCAATTCGGAGCCAGTTTATTTTAATGAGCCCATTAATAATAATTAAAATTTGAGGATTTCGTCCAACCTACTCTTCCTTCTCCCCTTCTTCTCCTTTTCTTCTTCTCCTCCTTCTCCTCCTCTTCTTCTTCTCCTCTTTACCACTTCTTTTTGTTTGTTCTCTTTGAGAAAGGGGGCTGGAGTCTGGAGGCTTCTTCTTTCTTCTCTGTCTCTTATGGTCCCCTTTCTTGTCTCGGCAGTCGGCCTCCGGCCGGCCGAGTCACTCAGCTACAAAGAAAGTACTTCCATTTCAGTTGAAACTGTTCAGAGGAAATTCGTTCCACGACACATTGAAGAGGTTGGTGTGGCAAATAATTTTATGGTTTAATTTCATTTGAAAGCGTTGTCGCCTCGCGAGAGAACTGCAAGTGCAAGGTCTGTTCTATTGAGGGACATGATCTCATGAGCAAAATATTACAATTTTTATAGCTTTATTTTACATCTAGGTTCACATAGTATCTGATGTTTCAGTAAAGCCCGACTTATATGCGACCATATTTCAATTACGAGAATTCTCGCAATGATTGGTTGGCAGCAGTTTGGTGCCTTCTTCCAGTCCGATCTTGAACTCGGCCCTACCCTATTCTTACACACATCATACCTCTGTGAATAGAATTTACATTGAAAATCGCATAATGTACCTATATTGAAAAGTTCCATAGCATTGAAAGTTTGAATTAAGAAAGAGCTAATCATTGCTCATGGGATGGGCCCTTCGGAAAAGGATTTTAAACCTTACAATTTGTACATGATCTCGCATTTGATTGCTCAGAATTTCGACCACTCAAATAAACCTTGACGAATGCCATCTTAACCAGAGTGCAACAGTGCAAGATCAGAGTGCAACAATGCAACATTGGACTGAAACAGTGCAACATCAGATTGCATCAATGTCATATCGTCATAGTGCAACAATTAATGAGTCTCATAAGCGACATAGGCAAAATTAAATAGGAAGCTGGCCTTTGATCTCGTTTAATTATTGTCAAAATTATCGCATCTTTGCATAGTAAAATCCTACTTCTTTTTTAAATGCAATCCAAGGGAACAAAAGATGTAAAAAAGCAGAAAAAAATCAGCATGCCAAACGATTGTTCGGTTTATTGGTCAAAAATCGGCCAAAAAAATAAAACTTTGGTTTGTTTGGGACCAAAAATCGTCGGTTCAGTTTCGCCCGACAATCGGAGCGTCAGTTTTACCTGTGCACCGGGCCTTCTCCAATGTAATCACCCAACTATTAAATCCTACTCACGTCTTGCACTGCTACAACTCAAAATCAGTACTTGCCAACAAAAATATGCGTCCATAATTACGTATTCCATCAATAGATCTGCGGAAGATATATGGGTTAGAAGTAAACGTTCAAAATACAGGTTTCTTGGTATGGATTCATTAGATTCGGAGGTTTTTTGCCATCCTAGGGTTGACAGGTCAGCTAGTGTCGTTCACCTTCCAACCTACCTCGGTGGTGTAGTGGTCAAGACGTTCGCCTGGTGAACAGGAGGGCGTGGGTTCAATCCCAGCTGAGGTATGGAATTTTATCCTTAATATAATTTGAGAATTGAACCACAGAAATAGTAGTAGCCTACTGCTGGAATAAAGGGACTTTTCAATCCCATGCGAGCAGTATAAATAAGCACTATTATTATTATCTACCTCTAAGGTAAGTACCTCCTTTGTCGTTTGATAGTTTGTGGTACTGTTACGATTGTTACGGGATCAAATAACTCCTGATTCTTGAGGTTTTGCTTGATAATGGCAAATGCCTTATTCGGCTTTCAAAGGGTCCACGCACACTTATCCGTCACGGATACCTTCCGTCTCCGTTTCGTAAACTTACGTCTGATACTTCACTTTGGATCAAATGCACGACCGCATACTTATCCAGCACAGAGACGGACTATATCCGATAGACGTATTAAGTTGACGGAAGTGTCCGTGGACCTACTAAATACTTTTTTTTCTTCCTGAAATGAGTTTTCTGTTTTTGAGGAGGATTTTTCCGCAACGATTAAAATCAATCAACACCAACCTCTTATTGAAACAAACTCTTGATAATACACCAAGCTCGGTATAATCGGTTCTCTTCTCGCCAGTAGTTAATGCCCTATCACGCACGTTTAATCTTTGATTAATTAAATTATAGTGTGATTAAACGGTTGTATTTCACCCCGCGGCTTTTATCCACTCTAATCCTGGGCGTGCTATTACAGCAGGTTATCTGAATTACATCTGAATCATAAAAGTTATGTCTGAATTACTACGGTTATTATGGGGATTCCTTTCCGCGGGACCTTTTAGCATTTGCTAGTCCTCCACTGATCAGTATTCCAAAGTACTTACGAGTATTTACACGAAGATAAGATATGGAAGATCGAAGATATCTTGATGTTAATGTGTGAGGTGAACATATTAAAATGCCTATAGGTAAAGTTATGAAGATTGTAATGTAAAATTATACATTTTTATTGAGGTTGCATCACCATTTATCAAGTCGATCGTTGTGCTGAAAGTCAAGAGAGGCAAGTTGAACCCTTTCAGTAGCAAAACCAAAAGTATGGAGGTGATTCAGGTTATTTTTTAGTAGTTATTGCAGGATAAGTATGTTACTCAAATACTCATACTTAAAAAGCCCAATCTGAGGCTTAGGTGTATGGGAAAACAGCCCTAAAAGTCGGATTACACTTACACGAATCTACGGAGGTACTAATTTTTCTCATTCCCCATCATAAACTGCACGGCATGGACTAATAGAAGCGAAATTATGAATGAACAATATTACCCAATTACATCAATCCAAAAAATACCTCTAGCGTAGCGAGGTATTTCAATCTCACTAGCGCCAACAATATTGAGTCAAAAGCAATAATTTATCTTATGCATAAACAATATTGATTTATGTCCGGCTTTCGGGCTATTTGTTTATAGCCCTGAAATTATTTATTAACAGCCGCTCTTGACTTATTGACCGAAAACCCATCTTTGATGTTTATTATTTATTGGGTAAAAAATAGTATCAGTTGAAAAGAGCAGTGCAGTTTCTTGCATTACAGGGTGTCCGGTGATTTATGCATTTCTGAGAAACTACAAGGGCGTAGTGCAATTCTGGGAAGTGGTCGAAATTTTTCATTGTTACTTTCGAAGAAAATGCATTCATTGAGAAAATTTTCAAGGAGAGCTTCATTGAGAGAAATTTCGAGCATTTTTAGCCTACGTTAATGACCATGACCACACACATTTTGATACAGGGTTGAACATTTATATCTTGCAGCATTTTTGAAAACTATGATCAAAAATTTCCCCCTCACTTCATTAGATTTTCTGGCATTTATTTTTCGCACGAAATGTTTTTGGAAAGTATATCTTTAACATCAGCGGAAGTGTTAACTTTTTCCTACATACCCAGATACCTACCTACATGTTGACTTGAAAAGAAAATACGAGTTTTGCATTATTCATTGGAACAATAACTTTAATTTGCTAACAATTTTTATTAATTCTCGCGTCGACGAAAAGGTAAGAATTTTCTACACTCGTACATCGGTTTGCTACGAAATGTTGAAAATTAGGAAAAGTTGAAAATTGCTAAAGGTGTATTGAGGGAGTAAGAAATGAGTTCCTAAATACCCATATAATAATGCGTTAAAATAAAGTTGATTTGAACTTACTTAATCGGATCTCGTACTTTTAGCCAAATGGTAATTTCGGCACATCCACTAACACTACTACTACTACTACTACTACTACTACTACTACTACTACTACTACTACTACTACTACTACTACTACTACTACTACTACTACTACTACTACTACTACT
Source organism: Diaphorina citri (assembly GCF_000475195.1). NCBI lineage: Eukaryota > Metazoa > Arthropoda > Insecta > Hemiptera > Psyllidae > Diaphorina > Diaphorina citri. Next base: position 130,335 of record NW_007377634.1, on the reverse strand, counting down.
ACTACTACTACTACTACTACTACTACTACTACTACTACTACTACTACTACTACTACTACTACTACTACTACTACTACTACTACTACTACTACTACTACTACAAAAAATGTTTTTATTCAAGTACTTACTTTTTATAGTAATTAAGGAGATAAATTTATAACCGGGTCTACAATCTCATGACTGTTAACCTCTCAACATTCTCGGAGACTATACCCTAACATTCTCCGAGCATTCTCCAGAGGTTGCCAAACACTTTGACAGGCAGAAACTAACAAGAATAATGGAAACAACTTTAACCAGCTGGAAACATTTCAAGGGCCATAATATTGTCCATACCTGATTTTAACAGTGTAATATCTGATCTTAACACTTAACAATGTTCTGTATGTAATAGATTTAACCTAGACTCAGTCCTAAGAAGAGTAATGATTTTAATACCTATATTACAAGCTCATTATCTTGTTCATAAATTTCAGTTATTTATTAAGTGTTTTGCATCATACATTAATGTTAGAGACATTACTAATAGAAGTCAATTAATGTTTTAACAAAACGTCTCTATTAAGGCATGATCGGAAAATCGTGGACCCGGGGAAAAAAATTGCAAAGATCACCATAAATAAAAATGTAAATTAAAAATCTGAATAATTTTATGGCATTTACGAGTCAAAACACTATAAATTAGGTATACGTAGGTACTATATTTAGTTATTCATAGAGCATTTAATCTGTGTATCACAAGGGTGTAGATTGTAAAAGGTTCATGTTAATCATGTTTGATTCCCGGCGTAACGGAGTCGACAAAATAGGTAAGGACTTTTTTTTATGTGCTTGTTATTTTTGCATTGGGGTACACTCAGTTTTATGATTTTACCCAGACGTCCTAAACATCAAACAGATATAAAACTATGTAGGTTTTAACCACTTTTGAAGCAAAGTCGAGGTTACTTCTTGTTTCCGCATCTGAAAATGAAAATTTATGATGAAGCTTTTTAAAAACAACTTTGTTTTCTGTAATCTGACGTTTGTGAGAATCTATTTCAGTAGGTAAGTTGGACAGTGTTCTTTATTCTTTAAGTACTTAGGTCACATCTAAGATTGCGTGTACTGTCAAAGAGATGGGTAAACGAGATTACAAGAAGGTATTGAATGCTTTTTTAAAAGAAGGGACCAACCTTCTTTATGCCTTTTTTTCGGTAAAATGGCTTTTCCAATGTGGAACGTTGTTAAAAATGAATGCCACCATGATAAAGTAAGTCTAACAAATAATTATGTTGATATGTCCTTTATTTATCAAGATACGCGATTTTCTGTAAACACATCCCAAAAACTTTCATTGATATCAAAAACTTTGAAGCTCTCTTTCTCTTCCCCTGTATGGCTAGTTTCTCGACCTTATAACTTTTATAATCTCTCCTCTCTACATGTCCACTACATGTTCAAACCATCTCAATCTCTTGATCTTCTTAAATAAATTCCTTCAGTAAATTATTGTTCTTTACAAAGGGTAAGCATTGCACAGTGCTGATATCAGACATCTCTGATAGATAAGCCATAATCACCAATGATCTGTAATACTTTGTTTTAAAACATATTGTCTTAGAAAAAAGAAAAAAAAACGTCCTATTCTTCGAACCCGATATTTATTCTTTCCTTGGGAAATTCAATACCCATTTTGTCACTTCCTATTAAAAAAAAGTCCCTATGAAAAAAGCGATGTAAATTCATTAGCTCCTTATCCACTTGTTGAATTGATAACAAGTTGACATTTGGGATTACCTTGTAATAATTTTTACAAAAGACTTCTGTTCCTTGTACTTTTTTTTTACATTAGGTAAATATAGACCATTGTTTGCTTCCAGTGTTTCATTGAAACAGTGACGTATGTTTCGTCCTAAAGGTTGACGTAAGCGGAAGATTCCCGCTCTTCCTTATTAAAAAAAAAAAAAAAAACTGCACAAAATAGTCAATAGCTCAATAGTCATTGTTTCATTAACAATCGACAAAGTCCGTCGATTCAGGCGATCGATTTTGGACGTGCAAGAAATCCAGCAGAGCTACTAAATGAACTAGGTACGTCCACCAACTTCAGATTTTGATCTCTTTTTCATCGTTCTGAGGTACCTTAAGCCTGGTCTCACCCTACAAGCGTAGACGCACTATTTTGATAGCATGTAGTCGACTGCAAAACCAAACCTATGAAAATGATAGAGACCCTCTTTAGCTGTAGAGTCTATCATTTTCATTTTGCAGCTGACTAAGCGCTACTCAAAGTCGCACGTCCCCTAGTAACCAAATTATCCCAAAACCCCTCTAGAATCCGGATTGCACTACCCTAAAATAATCCTAGGATCCAAAAAGTCGGAGGCTATCCAGCTTCTAGCAGGATAATAAAAATCTGGATAGATCTACGCGTCCTATGTTAGACGGCCCTAAAGCTATATAAGTTTATACCTTAGCAGACTATTTACCCACCCCAATGTTCCCCCTTACATCCTTACAATCAATCTACATTTTTCAATCCGTGCGTACATTAGCGGGCGGCTAGTTTTCTCGTCAGAATGTTTACATGCTTCTCTAAACATTTCTTCTCGTTCATTGTTGAATTTATTGGCATAATTGTTTCGAACTAGAAACATACGCAACATTTTGTTTATGTTGCTGTGAATAAGTGTTTGGCTGGGGGACTGTAAACAGGGAGGATCTTCTTCTTTTTCCTTGCCTTTTCCCGTGTACAAGCGGGGTCGGCGTTTTTCGTCAGCCTCTCAATCAGCCCTAACTAGGGTGATTGCTTTGGGCTGACATTTGGTTTTGGGTACAAAATTTACGAGCGGATGCTCTTCGCACTCAACCTTTGCTATTTCTTTAGCAAGGGAATTCAGGCTGGTATACTCCCTGTTAGTCCCCCAGCCAGACTAAGCTGGTCTAATCCCTGTTAAACGTCCCCCAGCCAGACACTCCCCTAGCAGGACAAGGGTGAGTGGGGGGCAATATCTGCGTATTCTGATAGTCATCTGTGGAGATGACATTTTGTATGCCATTTCGAGATTTCACCAGAGCTCAGTACTAGCACTAATTCGAGAATTCACAGCACCATATACCTAAGCTCATAGGACTGTCAACATTTGTGACGTCACCTTTATATTGAACATATTATCCGCTCTTTGGCAACCATTCAATGATCCATATGAACTAATTTTCTATTAGAATTATTCCGCTTTCTTCTTCTTCTCCCCTCTTCTTCGTCTTCTTCTTCTCCCTTCTTCTTCTTCTTCTTCTTCTTCTTCTTCTTCTTCTTGATCTTCTCTGTTTTATTCTACAAACCTATATTGTTCTTCTCAAATAGGCGTGCGGGTTATCCGTGTACTGTCTGCTGTTAAGAGGCAGGGCTGGTCTGAGATGACCAAAAAGTCCCCCGTCATCTTTTCTCGAGTACTTCGTAGATTCGTATAAGCTTAACCCACCCCTTGGGGCAGTTGACCCTACACCTGAGCCTAACACTCATCATCATCTCCTAAAGGCTTCGCCTTGTCTTGATAGCCACATTGTTCGGTTCATTGCCATGGACTTCATTGTAGAATAGGATGGACTAACACTCATATTCATGAACAAAAATTCTCGGTCTCAGATCAGTCTCAAGCAAATTTTGGCCAATCAGATGTTTGGAATTGATGCGTGAGCACTTGCTGAGAGCCAGCATTTTGTTCATAAATATGGGTGTTTAAAAGAGTGGACTTTTTGTGTATGATTCTCAAGTGCTGCTATCGCCTGAAAAGATAAGTGTTTGGTGATATACGAGTGTGCGATTTTGCGATGATATGAATCATTTATTAGACATTTCATTGTAAAATGAATGATAATGGGACAGTTCTTGGAAAAATCAGTTCCTATAAGAAAAATAGTATAGTGCTTTATTTATACTGTCGAATTAGGACATGTGGTCCCTTTATCTCAATAGTTTAACATGGCAGACACAGAAAAATACTAGGTACTTCAGAAATTTCGTACATTTTTTCAAAGTAGGTACATTTTTTTTACTATTTCTTCTTGCTTATGAAAATAAATCTAGTTAATGCACTTTTTTCCTCAAAATTTCTCTCCTTATGTTCGAATTTCTTGCGAAATATTTCCTGAGACCAAGCCTGGTGCTGCCCAAAATAATATTGTTTAATATTTAGGAGCCTGATTCTGCCTATTTCAGATTCACGTTAACATCAGAGATTTGCTTACATTTTTACACTGTGCAAAATTTCATTTGTCGATTGAATCAATCACTTTGCTCTTATTTCTGTTATGCTAAACATAAGTAACAATTGAACATTATTTCATGCCAAACTGAGAACGAAAAAATTGTTCCATCAACATGCGTTTTCCTCTCTCTCCCCTTGTTTTATTTATTTTTATTGTTTACTGAATAAGAAGTTGGTCAGATCCTCGTATTTATTACTGAGTTTAGAATATTTGCTGGTCAATTTATAATTTTGGAGCGCCTCGTCGCGCCGCTCCATTCGTTTTGTTTACCTGATTCTCAATGTCAAATTTTTTTTAATGCGGGCGGGACATCGGGAATCGAATTCGGACCCCCTACGTCCCCGGCCAACGTAATGACCAACGGGGCCGCTAATTAATCATAACGCTGTTTCCCTACCTATTGTTGCGTAGGTAGCACCAGCTTGTATTACATATCGAATAAAATACTGAATGAGCTAGTCTTTATCAATGCTCAAATAGTTTTGTATTAGAAAAAAACCTTGCTATCTGCAGACTGGAATGTTATCTTTACTTATCATAATAATTTGCAAAAATTAGTCGCTAGTATTTGCTCACTGCTCTTGGAAAGAGACGATAACCGACAACATGTCTGCACATATGATTGCTATTATCTACCTACTTATTACAACTACAACGAGTAAACTATTACTAGTACCTATTAGCAGATACTAGTTAATTCCTAACAAATCATTCGTTGGTATTCTGAAAATATGTTTATTCTTATCAAAGACGAGGACACGAGAGGAACTTGTGACTGCAAACCCCCGTGGTGGAGATGATGTATTCACAATGTAAGGAAACAAATTACACTCTTGATAAACTGTATTTTTTTTCCTTTTCATTAATTGGCGTTATGTCATGCTAAGAAATCTTGGAGTCTTTGTTGTAAAACGATTAAGGCATTGAGAGTATAGACAGTATAGACATTGTATTGGAAACTCATTCGTTCATGTAACTGTACAAGTTAACATGTGTACAGATGTTGCGTTAACATGAGTACAAATGTTGCTGTAAGGCAGAGGATTCCGTCATTTGCCCAGAATCTTTGAAACGGTGAAATGCTATGGAAGGATTCTGTCACAGAATCTTTGAAAAATAAAAAAAAAAGAATAGGAACTCCCAACGCCTACTGATTTAGGGATAATCAAAATAAATAGGTAGGTACGATTCTGCCAGTACTTTCATAACAATTTCATCTTCATGTGTGGCAGTGTGGTACACAAAAGCACGTAAGGCAAATAGTCATACATGCCTTGGCTGGGATCGAACCCAAGTCCTCCTATTTACCAGGCGAGCGTCTTGACCACTACGCCACCAAGGCAGGTGTCTAGTCAACTCTTTACGGACATGTCTAATCGGCAATCTTTTGAGAAGGATTCTTTCCTTCAATATCCTTATCCTATCCTAAACACCACAGCCGGCGCTCGCCATGCACTTGTGCATAATATTCACATAGAAGTGTTCAGACCATTCCCAATGCTATTGTTATTACCTCATTAAATATGTAAATATTTGTTTTAACTTAAATAGAAAACACGAGTGCGAAAAAAAGTTAATGTTCCTGTCATCGCGTAGTTATGGTTGAGTTATAGTTGTAGGCATTTAAAATGGCGAAAAAACCTTGAAGACGAGTTTTGTTTACTAATATTGGTTTGGGGCGGTGGGGTCGGGGGTAATGTTGCCAATTTTCATATTTTTCTTTCTCTCAAATCGACTGAATTTTTGAATTATGGCAACACTCACTGGGCTATTTTTTCTATAATTTCCAGCCTAGGGCCCTTATCTTTTCCAAGGAATTGTCACTCATCATTCTGTCACTGTCGTATCTTTAATTGTTCGATAATAGTTTGCACATACTTCACTGATGATTTGCATTCTCGCGGCGTTTGTCATTTGAAGTGGATGAAATTCTTTCTGGTGCTCTAGAGTTGACCGGATAATGTGCATTGGGGAGCAAGTTTTGTGACGTTTGTGCCTCTTCGAAGGAAAATTATACAAAAACTGAGTACCTAATAGTAGGAAATAGGATGTCTTATGAGGAGAAAAACTTTATATTGAAACGTAGAAATTAAGCCAAAAGAGTACGTACACGATGAAAGTTTACTAGGAAAACTATTCCCACTTGTTGAAAGCAGGATATTAGTTATGCCTAGAGATTATCTTGGGAAAACTTTTTATTATTCAGTTCTTTATTCCCCTTCAGTACTGGGGAAATCTTTCAAATTGAAGGTTTGATAGAGGGAACTCTATAATACCTAACTGCTAAGGTCTTATGGTCCCGAAAGCGAAGAGAGAAGGATTTCAGGATAGGAAAAAGCTAGCCGCTAAGAGAACAAACCTTATCTGTTTAGCATAAAATCCGCCCCGGGCGGAAATCGAACCTGCGACCTAGTGCTTACAAGGCATTTACCCTCCAAACTAACTAGGCTTGTTAATCTATTTTTTAATGCCTTCGGTGGGCATAGGTAATGGAAACAGAGGACTTTGACTACTTGGTTCTTGTTTGAACTTTAATAAGTACCTACCTAGGTATTTCATTGGTCGAAAGCAGATTACTTCCAAAGTTTTTCAATTACCTACTGTAGGCTTGCCAAACGTCCCGAATGGGCCGGGACAGTCCCGAAATTCAAGGGGTGTCCTGGCGTCCCGTTCCAGTTTTTCATTTTGGTGCGTTTTGTCCCGAATTTCCGTTTTTGTCCCAGAAAAAATTCGGGACGCGTTTTTTGTTCGCGGATTTCGCGATTTTGTTCGCGGATTTGGCGATTTTGTTCGCGGATTTCGCGATTTTGTTCGCGGATTTGGCGATTTTGTTCAAAAAGGCCCAAATGTATTGCCCTGAACAGGGCGCAGTATTAGGAATATACCCTTAACTTGAATATACACTGAACAGACATAATGCAAAGACCCTTGTCAGTAATTTCCAAGGTAGAAAATAATTTCCCATCCCTATCAATTAAAAGCTTTCCTTATGTCTTAAGCCAGGTATAATATCCTATTAACTATGAGGTCAACATGTCAAGCCCAAGCTAACCTCCGTGAAAGAAATTCTTGTGACAGAAGAACATTGCTAACAAGGTCAGAGTGGGAAAGATACAGGGTTTTCCAATCCTGTGGCCCACAAAGGCCTGATCTGGCCCAAAATCTAGTAAGAAAACGGACCTTCAAGTGATGAAATTTTTCGCCAAAATTTAAAATCGGACAAACCATTTATTTGATCGTAATAATTATGACGGAATTAATCAAATATAATTATTACAGTGAATAATATTATTATGGTGAATCAAACAAACTGAATTAAAAGTCGTCGAGTAAAAGCTTAGAATTCTCTTTAGTCGTTCAATTAGGTTATTAAGTATTTCTGTTCCAGGAACGCAGGATCCTGAATTCGAGACTGAATTCAAACGTCTGACGTTCTAACCTCATCATCTTCGAGTATTTTGCGTCATTTACGAAAGGCGATCAGGGTTTCTTACCTTTGACTTTGACTATGTTCATAATTATTTTAAATCCCTTTCAACTTCCTACGCATTTGATATTTACCCCCTCTCTCTCTGCTGGTCCCTTGGATTCTCGTTTATCCAGGTTCGACTGTATTTTGTTTATCTGTTTTTAATAATAGGTATGTTACCAATCACCTATCGTACCTATGTGATTTCCTTTGACTTTGACTATGTTCATAATTATTTTAAATCCCTTTCAACTTCCTACGCATTTGATATTTACCCCCTCTCTCTCTCTCTCTCTCTTTCTCCTCTTTCTTTCTCTCTGTCTCTCTCTCTCTCTCTCTTTCTTTCTCTCCATCCCTCTTCTCACCCCTTTCTTCTCTCTCACACATTCCCCTTTCCTCTCACATTCCCCCACATATCTTCTCTCCTTTGCTTTATCATGAATTCTTGTTCATCTTCCTTCCCACCCCTTCGTTATCCCATCCACATACTCCCCCATATTTCTCCTCCTTCTCTCTCTCCCTTCTCATTCTTCTTCTTCCCACCGTTTCCCATCATGGAAAAGGTTCCTCTTCCTTCTATTTATGTACTTTTCCTCCTCTCCCTTTTTCTCTTTCCAACATGTCCTCTCCTCTCTTTATCCCTCTTTCCTTCCCTCATATCAAAACTCCTTTCTCTCCTCCTCCCGCGTTCGTTTGCCTTCCTGTCTACGCTTCTGTCTGCCTACCTTCCTTCCTCGTTAGCGTCTGCCTCAGAGTTATTCCACCTAATTGACTGAATGACACGGGCGGTAAAATACGTAACCTAATTGTTATGAATAACCGTACTTAGGAGACTATGAATGAAATATTATTACCATACGATTATTAATAATAATATTAATGGAAGGCGCTTTCTTTTCGACACGTGTTAATGCTTCCGATTGTTGAGAAGTTTGTGTAACACCTAACAATAATTACAGGTAATAACTGATGTGTCAATGTACTGTACATTATTGTACAGCGTCAGCAAAGCACACAAAAGAAAGTACAGTAGTACTTCGATTATTTCAACTCTCTATTATTTCAACTCCAAAATCCATTGTTTTTTCTATCTTTCAAAGGATATCCCATCTTATCAGAGGAAAATATCATAGAAACTATAGAAAGTGATAATTTCAAGTACCCCCGGTCCCAATTAGTTGAAATAATCGAGGTTCTACTGTACCTAATAATATTTAAATAGCAACCTAATATCGATAAAGAAAAAACGGAAAAAAAAATCAAAAGTCCAGGTTGTCAAATTTTCTTTGCACTAGGTACGCATTCAGAACTTTCTTGAACCCTTGAAACTTTTCTTAGAAGTTAAATATTGACTTGGGAAAAACACTCTTGTAAATCTGCCACTTATCAAATAAGCAGATCTCTCTTCACTTTCAACTCGTCTTTTCTCGGACTATGGCGCTTTAGAAAAACTCAAAATCGTACCCTAGAACGATTACTACACGTAGATCTACGTGGATTTTGTCTAGCAAAGTTGCAGTTCCACTTTTGAATCATCTAAGATTCTAAGGTCTGCCACTCACGCTCAGTCTGACAGACTTTCTGGGCATGGTGGAAAATCTCAGGCACGTTTCGACTGACTGACTGACTGACAGATCTAGGTCTGTCAGACAGTCTGAGTGGCGGGCATAATACGTCACAAAACACTGTATCTTGTCAAATTCTTTCGTGATAATTCTTCGACTGAATAAGAGTCTAGACGTAAAATATGCATATCGAAATATGCATTCCAAAAATTTCATCCTGGGATATTGTACAGGCGCTCATTAGATCAGAAACATACTTCATTTCACATAAATATGTGCCCTCCTACGTTAAAAATTGGACGGGCATATTTTTTAACTCCTGAACATAATATAATTAAGAACACATTGACGGTAAGAGTGTGATACGTGAATACGAAACAAATGCTTTTATTACACCAGCTAGTGGAGTTATTGATAAATGAAACTTATTGCACACAAAGTTGTACTTTTTTTATATCACTGCCGGGATTCGAACCACAGTCCCCTCGGTTATGAGTCCTATACCTTAGCAACTGTACGGGTCGACTTCTGGGCAATCTGTTTCCCAGGCGAGGGCAGTTAATGTGATCAGTGATCCCTGTATTTATTCAAATGATGTAGAGAATTTTATAAATTTTATTATTCCCTTCAAATCAGCCAAATGTCAAAATGATTGTGGTCTCCAAGTATCATCATCAGTTTTCGAAAATGGCCCTTTCGTCAGTTTTCGCAAAAGAAACTGTTTTAGTTCATTGAGTTATTTTCCGCGGAAAAAAGTGTTGAAAATGATAAAGTGCTATTTTTTATTGCTTTTCTTTTGCTTTGATCTATTGAACATGGAACACAAAAGAAACATGGGCGGAAAAAGTTGACAATGATTCAAATCTTTTTTGACTCAACAAAATAGAAAATCTGCCTTCTCTGAAACATGGGTTTATAGGCCTTGTATATTTTTTTGCTCGTGTGCTGAACATCATTCGTTTAGCATATTAAAGTGCCTATTATTAAGAATACGATTATTAAAAAATGCGAAAAACACGAGTCTAATTTCGGGAGACCATCTAAATATATTACATGAAAATGCGTGGTTTTGTATGACAGTTGATCCAAATTTCTTTTAATTTGTTTCTGTTTGTTGTTATTTCTAACCATAGGATACGTTTACCCCACCCATATAACTATATATTTCGAGAATCCATCGACATCCTCATATAAAATCAATCAGGAATTTGGAAAATATTAACTTACATCGTCAAATCAACGGATCGGTAAGACAGTGTTCACTGGTACATTTCATACTCTTCTGGATATTTTTCCCTTAGTTTTCCCAATATAAAATACCTCTAGGTAGTTTTCAGGTCTTCAGATGCGTACCTTAAGTACTTCGAGTAAAGTGTAGGTATTGAACCTGTACCATCTGAAACTGTTCAAAGTCATAAAACGTTATTGCCTCTAATATTTCAACATAATTTTCTGACACAAGTTTAAACTATTAAAATGAATAACACTTTCTTGTGCTTTTGTGAAACTTCATAAGTTTTTATTGTCTACTTGACATTGAAAATGTTACTCGCTCCAAGCTACACTCGGGAGCGAAATTAGGGGAACGTTTATGAACAAATCACGAATCACGATTATTGTAGGGAAGACATGTCACCAAATGTCAGAATATTGTGTTCCCTACACAAACATTAATCTAAAGTCTATATTTATCGTTTAATATCTCAATCATTTTTGTCATTTCTAATTGCGAAATAGTCCGCCTGTTTTTTTTCTCTTTTTTGAAAATTTCCATTCATCAGACACACCCTGCGGTTCCCTACCATTAGTTTACCCTAATGTTACACAATGTTTACTATGTCGTTAATAAAAATCTAGCAAGATTTTATTGACGTACTATAGGAGTGAGTGGGGTCGGAGTTAATTGTTATCACCCAACAGAATACATACAAATAGAAATACACAATAGAAATACATAGAAAATAGTGCTAAACACAATAGAATTACATGAAAATACATGATAGACACAATAGAAATATACTTAAATTTGTCCTGGTGTGCGGTTCGGGTTTTCAATATCGCGAAAAAAAAAAATGAGATTAATTGGATTACAGCTGGCTCAGTTAGTAATGAGAAAATACCTCATTTATACCGCCGCGTCGGCTAAGACTATAGAGTCCTATTTAGCAAATACCTATTTTGTTCTTCAGTTTAGTGTAGAATGTAGGGTATCGATGTACCTCTCTCCTGTTTTGTACAATTTTCGTGGCATTTTAGGGTATTTTATACCTATATGCCATCTCGCCTTTGCAGGAAGCCACGGACCTATTGATGACTTCGCGATTGTCCTTCGAACGCCTTAAACTCGAACCTTTTCTTCGTCATCTTCTTGTTCTTCGGTTCTTCCTCTTCTTTTCCTTTAGAGTTTGGATATTGTTACCCTCCCTGAGAAAAGCCAGGCATTACAGTGGACCTAAGTTCTGTGGGTAGATATTCTCCCAGATTGTCTTTCAGGCGGACGCTCATTGCATCAAATCTGGACGTTTGATGGTTTGATCCTACGTACTCCAAGTCCCAATGCCAAGTTAAGTAGGTGCTGATTCATTTTCAATTGTGCCTTGATCAGATAAAATTGTCATAAGGGGGACAGTACGAATTCAGGGATAAGTGGTAGGGGCACCGAGAGCCGAGAGCTTAGAGCAAAATATCTTGGGTAAATTCATTCCGCTGTTCCATTCATCTGACGGCCGTCGCGTGTGTTACTTGTGGGTTGCTGGTGATTCTACCTTCTCCCGAGCGCGAATTTATCGGGAGAATTTTTATTCGACATCTCGCGCGGTTAACTCTTGTTTTTCGATTTAGTTTCTGTGCTTTCTTGTTGCTGATTTTTATTTTCTAATTGTTCCTCTTTTGTGTTTAAATATCTAGTTTATTTTATTATTTGTGGTTGGTGATTTTTCGTTTTTAACTTTAGATTATTGCTTTCTATCTTTCTATTTATTTTCATTAATTGTCCAGTTGTGACCTACTGTCAGGACACCATTAGGTATTCCTACGAGCATTATTCTTAGGCATTTTCCAAGTTTTGTGCTCCGTAAAGTTTTTGATTACTTCGTTTTTACCAAATTTCCTTCGAGCCGAATATTAAAGTCGATAATTATTTTTTTTCCAAGTTCTCGATAATTTTAAAAATGGGTTTGATATCTTTTTCTAACGTTTTCCATGACTTGTGAATTTTGGAGCTTCCAGGAAATTTATTTTGGTACTAGTTGTCCAATTTAATGTTTGTATTTCGGCTAAACAACTTGTTGGTCCTTTGTATAAAAAAAGATTCAGAAAACTCCATTGGTTTCAGTTAATTTAGGTGAAAACAAGTATACTTTGTTACCTACACGCTGCAATACCTACAACGGCTTCAATTAAATATCCAGCCGCTTTTTAGGAAAATAAAATATCGTTGCTATTACACAGAATACAATTAAGGATGTTTTTGTTCCCACTCAAACCACAGCACGTAACATGTAAATTGAAATTTCCATGTATTCAAAAGCGGTAATAATATGATTGCAAAGGCTAAATCACCAGTCTGTGAACCGTGGATTTTTTGATCTCCCCCCACTCTTTTTTCTTCTAAAAGTAGGTAACTTAATTCAAAACAAAAATTTGGTATGTATTTGGAGTGTGATTTGATATGTAGGAGTAAGGTTAGGTATAGGTAACGTTTATGTGGGCTTTTAAATCTCATGTCTCCAATCTAGTTCAGTTATCGTGGTTTGAATACCAGGAAAAATGTTTCATTCACAACAACACACTTGACTTTCTTCGCGACCTACTAACGATTGGCACTTATACTAGGTATCTACTCATAGGAATATTTCAGATACCTCTTTTTATATTTTCTACATAATAAGAAATTGATTTATATGAGGCAAACGGCCTTCCTCATTGTACGTTTAGTGCACAATCTAACAGTGATAAGAGTTTATTAAGGATTAAGTTTTTAGAGTCACGTCAATCAGTCAGCTTGCTTGGCTTATTTATTACCTTGTTTTACAAATATTAATTTTTCTAATGGCTCGAAGGGCGCTCCCAAGTATATTTTGTTCCTTTCAAATAATTGGAATTAACGTCAATTAGGTACCCATTGAAGTTGCAGTAATTTGTGTCGCTGTGTAAGGATATTTAGGTCTCATTCATTAGAGGTCCCGCAGTAATAACAGCGTTCTAATGGTTGGGTGGTAGAGAATGCCATCAACCGCGCCGATCATTTTTTCATTCAATATCGGGTCTGGTAAAATCCCAGACCCTGACATGTTCCAATATTTTATTTCGTCATCTTTAAATTTGTTACACAGCATCATGGAAATTAATTTTCATTGTGAGGGCAAGACAGAGGAGACGGAATGTAGTAACTTGTTACCTGTATTGTCTATTAACTACGATAGGTAATTAAAATTCGAGCCAATGTACAATGGGCTGTAGCAGCACTGTCCAACCTGTGGCTTTGGTCAAAAGTGGCCCGTCCGATTTCGCAAGATATTAATGTTCAAACTCAGAAAAAAATATTTTTAAGTGGTGAAACAAGAGATTTATAATAATTTAAGTCAAACCCACCGAAATGGATCGCGGTTGCCCGGGCCATTGTACTGTTTGACCACCTCTGGAAATGTAGGCAGAAATTCAAAGAAGTATCTGATTACCCAGTTTAATAGCACTCGTAATTAGTTACATAGTAGATAGTAGCTCAATTTAAAAATGGTTTAAGGTAGGTATCCTAAAACTTTTATTGATTTTTTTTTGTTTTTAATTTTCATAGAAAGTTTATCTTCTTTTTCTAAGCAAACAATAAAAAAAAGAACGTTTAAGGTTCTCTAATGTGTGAAATAAAACAGAAGCCCCTGAACTTGGCAAAAACAATTTAGAGGAAGGGGAACTTCAAAAGACTTTTCCGTATGAAATGGGAATTTAATTTGTCGAGTGTATGTGTCAAGTTTCAAAGGACAACGATGGAGAAAATTTTCACGGGCTTTTTGATATGCCTTTGCGTGCTTCAAGCGTCAGGTACGTTGTTTGTTTTTCTTATCGGATTTTTTATTTCCTTTATTCGATATCAGTTTTGAGTTTTGGTTTTTCAAGAGTGACGATATTTGTGGCTCAACAGGTTTGTCTGGATTGTTAAAAGTTTGAACTGTGAGGCGTGGGCGATAGGATAGTGATCATACTTACCTATGCTTGGAACATGGCTGTAATATATTTTTACCATATTTTTCCTTACATTTAGTTTTATGACCAAAGTTTGAGCTGAGGACACTCTACTACTAAACCTCCTGCTTTGTGTGATTGAACTAGCGCTTATCCTTCTCACCTGCGAGTGATAAGACCGAAGAAGGTGCAAATAACTCAAAGTTCTTTCAGGTATATAATAAAGATACAAGAAATGACAATAGTGTACTCAATTTCATTGGTCTTTGTTGACGTATCACAACACAAGTAAGTACTCATTACGTCAAGTGCTAAATTTTCAGAGTTCTGTGTAGTTCTCAAGTATTTGGGAGAAAACTTTGTAAAGGAGTTGAGGAATCATAACATTGAGAAACATGAGTGGTTTGTAATTACTTTTAACTTTGATGTAAAACTTGCAGGATAAATATCACCTGTAATCTGAGAGCTTCATTCTTTCATGTCACTTTCATGGATATTCGATCTTGTGGCGGTTTTTATTTCTATTATAAGCATTGCACTTGGATTTACTAGAAAAGAGGAGGGTTATTGTTGGCGACTTTTATAAATTTAAAGGTGGGATAAGTGCAATTTGAAACTTGGTCTACAATTTCCGTGGTATTGGTGTGGATTTAAAATCGGCACCTCGGGAGTGTAATGATGTGATGTTCAGGAATATCCATTCTATAGCTGATAGATCATACGAGGAGGTGTTTACTAGAAATAGTAATTTAGTAATTCCCTATCAGGAGCCAATAGAATTCAATCCTTCATATTCTTGCCTTTATTGGCATTGTTGCAATGAAAAGTAGTTCCCAGTGTTTCCAATCATTGATTAATTACAACCTTTGTCACCCATGAAGTGTTTCTATTGCTTGCTCATCCTGTCCGACCGCTATATTCAGATTTTTTATTCACTCTCACGAAAGAATCTTTTGGCATGGGTACTAAAATGGTTTTATCACTCTTGAAAACCATTAGGTGTCACATATTCACCAGTTCGTGATGATAGCTGCATCTTTTTTTCTGCACATTGAGGATCTTTGAATATTTCTATTAAATAAAAGCACAAGGAGAAGAAGAGTCATATCACTAACATTATTAAAGGGAGTATTGTGTTACGGGATTATTGCATGTTTGCTCGCATAGCTAATCCATTTCTGACGATCTTTCGAGGAGAATTCTTGGCCTTGTCATACGTTTAAACACAATTTAATTGAATCTTGTACATGCTACAGGGTGTATAATAAGAACTTGACAAATGCAAACTCAATTCACACAGTACCTGAAATTCTGTCTGAAAAACGCTTAAAGAAATATAATGTTGAATGCTACGAGTAAGAATCGAAGTGTACATAGAATATTTTCTAATTTTCATTTTAGAATCACCTCAATTTCAAAACTAACATCATACTCAATGCATATATTCAACACAAAAATTGAGGTGTTGGAAATGATATGATACAACATGAACTCCACAAGTTGATTTAAAAATTCAAAACCCATACATATTTCCCTGTGAAAGCATAAAGATACGGAGTGATCAATAACACACAAATTGTTCAGGAATCTCAGGATGTTGGCCTACAGACAGAATGTTTCAATACTCAAATAATAAACCATGACAATATACCGTCTGATAATTTTGTATTAATGAAATATAAACCCTGGAGCAAAGGAGAGCTCTGCTATGACATCATTTTTTCTTCTTTCAACTTTTACATCAGAAGATCAATGCTCCCAAATCGAAGATGATAACTCATATGAGAAAATTACTACATGGCAAGTTCTCATATTTAAATTTTAATATTAAACATGAAGTAAACATAAGGAACTCTACCCTCTCCTTTTGTTAGATTGATGTTTGAGTATTCCCTTGTTGTTTGAGAAAGAAAAATATACACAAACTTAAATAATTATTTATCTATTTTATTAGTACATAATTGCAAAATGACATAAGTATGATCATTGTTTACACTTTAAATGTTCAATCAAAGTGGTTTAATTCAACCAAACTCAGTTGGAGATGGACTTTTGGTTACTTGAGTAATGGTAATCACTGACGTGACAAAACTATTGGAAGAATTCCTGTCCATGGTGCCAAAACGAAAATTGATGCAAAAAAGTACTCATCAGCAATTGACAAAGATACCCACTGAAAGAAAAAAAAAATCCAAGCTTTATATCTTTGGATTTTTTCAATTTTTTCTCTTTATTTCTCCTTATTTACGTCATAAATTAGCATATTACAGACCTGTGGTGGCTATTTCTAGGCAAAAACCGAATAAATCTCAGTTTTTGCAGTAAGTACCTATAGAAATTTAAGTATAGTTTATCCAGTCATCATGATAAATTTAAATGGCGGAATTTAAAGATCATAGCATTTTTTTTTTTAATAATTTGTTCATAAGACCTTAACCATGCGCAGTGTATTGCTCACATATGTACATACCTTGAGGAAAGGCGAGTCCACTTCGAGATACTTGGACACAACATACAGACAGAACAGATGTCTGTCAATGCCTTTACCACACATAGCATCTTGATATCCTCTCTGATGTGCCCCTGCTGCAGCCTTGAGTAGACGAATCTTGTCTTCATTCTGGAAGTACAAAAAATCAAGTTCAACATCTACCAGTTTAAACTTTAAGCCGAATGCTTATACAGTCGAACCTGTATAAGAGGGAAACCTAGATGGCGGGGAAAAAAATCGTGGCCCCTTCATGGCAACCTCTCTATGTAGGACACTTTTAAACTGTGAAACCTGGATGTGGGAAAAATTGTCGGTCCCTTGGATTCCCACTTAGACAGGTTCGACTTACCACCAAATAAATAAAATGATAACAATAATCCCAGAAATTTGCTCATTTGTTAACATTTTTTTCGTATGTTATCTAACCGTATTACCGAGAAAATTGCTATTTTTTTACTTATTTCTACAGCCACTACACCTACATACAGGGTGTTTAAAAAAATAGTTGCCACCCTCCGACAACTCGAGAACCCCTTGGAATTCGGAAAAATCCTAAAACACGTATTTCTTTATTTTCAAGGGGAACCTGTTTTATAGCCCAGGAAAAATAAAAGGAAAAAAACACGAATGTTGGAAATTTTAGAGGAATGCTGAATTCTTCCCAGGTGATAGAACACGTTGAGACATGTTTTCTCCTAAAAGTCCCCGGGGATCATTATTGTGCTTCCTCAGACACAGCTACTTGAAGGAGCTCTGCAGTACTAGTTGCGTACTGGATAAAAACATGAAGATTGGGGAAAAAATTGGAGTTAGCGGAAAAATACCTCTTAAAATTTAGTCTCCCAAGAAAAATCCCTTTTATCCCACGAAAGAAATCTAGCACACGAAAAGAACTTTCCCAAATGATCAACTTTTTGGGAACAATAAGGTTAGGGGAATTTTATTTAACTTTTCAACTTTGGAAAAGTTCTGGTTAGAGAAAAATATTGCTAGTTTTAATTTGATCAGGTGGGGGACGAAGTGGAGAGAGAATGGAGGAGAAGTATGGAGGTGTGTTGAAAGAGGGGAGGGCTGGAGGTGAAACAAGCTGGGTCCGTCCCTCCGGGAATTTGTCAGCCCGTAGTTTATTCGATCGTGATTAAAGAAAATCAATACCTATGTACCTACCTGATTTGTTTAATATGCAGTTTATTATTATTCTTGATTTGATTTTTTGATTTTACTTCAATGTAATGATTTAAAATCAAGACTAGAGCCCGTTCTCCCTTTACTCCCAATATAAGGTTTAAGTCACCCATCCATTTATTGGCCTTTCTCGGCGTAGCTTAACACAGGTGACGCTAAAACCGGTCTTAAATTATAGACTGAAGTGTTATTAAAAGTTTTCTCGCTTTAAGTTCATAGGTCGTCGCGACAAATTTCAAGATCAGAGCTCATTTGTGTGAGAAAATGTGAAAAAAATACCCCAAAAACCAGTTTTTTTGATTTTTTGGCTGTATGGTTCTCTGGACAAAATTTGCACCACCACTTTCGTGTTCCTGGTAAAAAGACCTTTAATTTGATATATACGTCGCGACAAATTTCAAGATCAGAGCTCATTTGTGTGAGAAAATGTGAAAAAAATCCCCCAAAAACCAGTTTTTTTGGTTTTTTGGCTGTATGGTTCTCTGGACAAAATTTGCACCACCATTTTCGTGTTCCTGGTAAAAAGACCTTTAATTTGATATATAGGCCGACCAGGTTTGGATAAGTCCTTCTATGGGACAGACAGAGTAACAGACTGACAGACGACACCGAAGGGAATACAATAGCCCGTCCACTATACCTTTTATTATTACTATCGTAATAATAAAGGAAGGACGGGCTAAAAAGGTAATGGGACAGTCTGCTATTGAGGGCAATAGAAAATTTACAGTTCGGGGTACAAATTTCATCAAATATTTACCCGGTTTCTCTGTGTTTATGTTTCCACATCTCTGTAGAACTGGAGTTGAAGATGAGTCGTATTTTTCTTTTGCAGTTTTCAGGTGGTAATGGTGGAAAATGGTACAATGTTCCATTTCCCTGTTTTCTACCACTATACCACCATGAAAATTGCGGAAGGAAAACACACGAGATCTGAGACCTTCCTCCTCATTCGTCTCCCTGATGAGTTACCTGCTTGTTGAGAACAATTTTGGACAGTAGAAGTGAGTGGCTACACTACCCACTGTAGACACCGGACATAATCAGAAATTGATTCCTAGAAAATTCTTTGAAGACTTCTGTATGACGCTTCTGTAGAACATGACAAAGGACAATAAATTCAAACAACACAACAAACGTTTGCTGTAGAGACAATTTTAATTAAAACCCTTAAAAGTCGAAGTTCTCGTACAACGTTGACCAATTCAAGAGCATAATTCCAATATAACAAGCACAGCTTTTATCATATACATGACAAAGGACAATAAATTCAAACAACACAACAAACGTTTGCTGTAGAGACAATTTTAATTAAAACCCTTAAAAGTCGAAGTTCTACTACAACGTTGACCAATTCAAGAGTATAATTCCAATATAACAAGCTCAGCCAGGGTAGTAATTAAAGATAACAAAAAGTTCATGGCATAAAAAAATACGCCCGCGTCTAATTCCATTCTTTTTCGCAAGATATATACAGTAGAAGTGAGTGGCTACACTACCCACTGTAGACACCGGACATAATCAGAAATTGATTCCTAGAAAATTCTTTGAAGACTTCTGTGCTTCTGTAGAACATGACAAAGGACAATAAATTCAAACAACACAACAAACGTTTGCTGTAGCGACAATTTTAATTAAAACCCTTAAAAGTCGAAGTTCTCCTACAACGTTGACCAATTCAAGAGTATAATTCCAATATAACAAGCACAGCTACTTGGGTGGAAAATTATACATCTTTTGAATAAATTTGCCCCGAATTTTTTCCCGTCTTTGCAGCTCTAAGCATGATATTGGGATAATCACAGAGCAGAAACGGTTTCATGTATTAGAATTAAAATGACTTGTTTAATTACAAGGATTACTTATGTTGGTAGAGACAATTTTAATTAAAACCCTTAAAAGTCGAAGTTCTCCTACAACGTTGACCAATTCAAGAGTATAATTCCAATATAACAAGCTCAGCCTTTATCATATTAGAAGCTTTAACATCACAATTCGTCGAAATTCTATGTCTGACCAAAATGAAAAGTCAAAAGTACTCATGTATTAATTAAAGATAAACCTTCTTTAGGTAGAATTGGAAGGTTATAGTTTCAGAGAACTCAAAAGACTATCTATACCCTCTGGATATTATTTATTGTACGTACGTATGTATGTACAATGTACATGTAGAATACGTAAACATAAGGTAGGTATATTTGAAACCACTGTCTGTTTGTCAAAAATGCTGAAATTCAACAAGAGGTGCTTGTGTTCTGACAATGGTGAATGTGCATTGTCTTTGCTTTTTACAGATAAGGATATGGTAACCTAATACCTAGGTACACCAAAATGTTCTTTACTTGGAAATAATTTGCAGTTCGATGGTAAATTAAATAAAGGGTTTTTACTCAAGAATGAGGACCCTGCACCAAAATGTTCTTTACTTGGAAATAATTTGCAGTTCGATGGTAAATTAAATAAAGGGTTTTTACTCAAGAATGAGGACCCTGTAACACCAAAATGTTCTTTACTTGGAAATAATTTGCAGTTCGATGGTAAATTAAATAAAGGGTTTTTACTCAAGAATGAGGACCCTGTATTCTGTTTAAACTTTACATTGCTTACCTTGTATAAATTGCGCTAATATTCACTAATGATCATCTCAACGGGGGGCGCTTTCTTACTTTCCAACAACTTTCTCCGCTAAGAACAACCACTTTCTCCACCACATAAAGTTCAAGTTTTTTACACAATGGCCTTATAAAGGGTTTAACACACTCCTACATACGCATTGATATTCAATGCATCAAACTTGTAACTTTAGAAGAACATACTCGTACGGTTCTCGTCCTCGCATATTTGTAGTTTCGGGCCATCTTCTTGGTTGAACATTACATATATGAGGCAACTTTGAAGTACCAGTATCTCTATTAAACGGGTTGAGGCGGGCAGGAAGACAACGTACAAAGCTCAAGCTGCGACTTAATATCATGAAAGGTTCAAGTGGATGCGAGGCCTTTTAAAGTGATTGAAATTAGATTGAAGATTGAAATAGCTAGTAAGAGAGCGTAGGATTGTGTGCACATTCAATTGAAGATTGAAAGCAGAAAGAACAGAGGGGGGAGATAAGATTAAAATGGGTTGAATTTATATTATCATACTCACTTATATTTACAGGGTGGTAGAAAATAATTTGAACTTTTTGGTTGGCTTATCCCTTTGATTATTTAACCAAACACAAAATAAGGGGATCAAACCTGGTCACTAATAAAGAGAACCGAGGATTAAAGTATTAGAAAATAATACAATAATTACATATGTATATTCAGTCCTATTAATGTGTAATGGGAAAGTTGGTGGATGTAACAAGAGGTACAGAAGTAATTGACTAAAGTCAACTTTCCTTTCTCTCAGTGGCTAAGCTAACGTGGTTGTTTTGGTGGGATATGAATATTGGTCTCTAAAGGTTAAACAAGAATAAAATTATTGTATTTCGAAGTTTGTAGGAAGAAACAATAGGTAGAATAGGAAAACGGGTATAGAATGACGATTTTTATTTTAGTTTGTCGTGTTTCCCGTCATTACAGAACGGTTTGGCTGATTTTGATGAAATTCGGAAAAAAAAATGGAAATTGCTTACTATGTAGTTTTCGGCCTTCTTTACTGAATTATGTACTAGTTTCGGTGCTAGTACCTAGTTCACGCCACTGTACGGCGGAACTTTGCCATTCCACACTCGTATTAAGGGTTGTGTTGATTTCACAGTACCTACTACTTTGCGGAATGCTTGACAAAGTTATTTCCACCTTTGTGTCTCTCCTAATTCTCGGTATTTTTGGAATTGAACTTCAAACTTTCAATTTGAACTGCTTTAAACGAGATTCACAGGTTTTCTGAGAAGAGCGTATTTTGAACTTATAGCATAGGCACTTTAAGGAATGTGCTCAGAAGAGATTAACCTCATAATAAGAAGCTACACGTGGTAAAAGTGTACCTACTAAATCGAAAAAATAATATATTTTAAAAGAATTTCAAGCAAATGTGACTAAAATGTTTGACATTTCTCCTCATTCCTCTCTTTCTCTACCTTTTACTCCTTTTCACCTCTTCCTCATCGTCGTCTTCTGTTTCTCCTTCTTTTCGTTCTTCTCCTCCTCTTCCTTCGACCCTGTCCCTTATCATCCCTCTCTTTGTCACCTGCTTTTCCACCATTTCCTCTTCTTCCTTCTTCTACACTTCCTCCTGTTCCACTTTTCTTTCTCTTACTCTTTCTCCTGTTCCTCCTTATTTTCTTCCTCCTGCCTCACTTTTCCTTCCTTTCCTCTTTCTTTTTCCTCTTCCTCCCCAATGTGTTCTCGACCCTGTCCCTTATCATCCCTCTCTTTGTCACCTGCTTTTCCACCATTTCCTCTTCTTCTTCCTTCTTCTACACTTCCTCCTGTTCTACTTTTCTTTCTCTTACTCTTTCTCCTGTTCCTCCTCATTTTCATCCTCCTGCCTCACTTTTCCTTCCCTTCCTCTTTATTTCTCCTCTTCCTCCCCAATGTGTTCCTCCTGCCTCATTGTTCCTTCTCCTCTTACCAAGCTCTTAAACCTCTTGAACCCTATGTGACCTCTGCGTACCCCTTACATGTGACCCGGATACGTAAAGAAAGTCTAAAAAAAATTTAAAAAAAAAAAAAAAAAAAAAAAAAAAAAATCTTTATAAATGTAGGTATGTAGTGTATATATTTTTTTTATTACCGTACCTATGTTATAGATACGATAACAATTTAAAAGTTTCCATATTACATACCTAGGTTTAAACTTTATACCCTCAGTGGGGGTCGCGAAATTAGGGGTCTCACTAGGATATTGAGGGCCCCCAAATTTAGTACCAGACTAACAACAATAATAATAATAATAATATAAAAAAATGTCAATTTTCACGTTGCATCACTTTGTTTGAAGAGAATGGTAGTTATCAATCTTAAGAAAGTTCCATTGGATTTAATTTCCCAAACACCCTGTATAAAATTTGGCTCATTTCTTAACGTAGTACCTGGCTACTAGTAATTTATGTGACACATCAAATCTATCTACCCTATAAATTATTCACTTTATTTGCAAGTTGGGACCTACAAAAAAATATCTCATAAAATCGTGATAAGTATTATTCACCGCTACACCTCTGCACTATAAAACGTTACGAGATAAAAATTAGAAACACTATCTAAGAATTACTTACGCAAAAATTATGGATTTTTTTCCATTGAGATGTCCATTAAACCAGTTGGCGTATGTGGTATTTTATGGGATCTTTCTATCCCATTATAAAAAGAAAAGTATTGAGTATGATGTAGAAAAACGTATTGAGTACCTATGATGTTCAACTTGATGTATTATTTAATCCTAAATGTTCTCGTAAAGGTGAAGCGACACCTGTAAAGATTGTTCCTAACACCCATATTTATTAAGTAAATTTTGACAAATGAGATGTTTGGAATTGATACTTCAATACTAATAGAGAGCCAGTATTAGAAAATACATAAATATGGATGAAAAGACATCTATATGCCACTGTATAGTCAATGTTGAGCTGAATTGATGGCCGCAAATAAAGATTTTATTAAATTTGTCAATTTGATACAAGTGTTCAAGATCCTCTTCATTAAACTATACCATAACTATATGCAGAAGTACAAATAATACAAATGCATATTTCTGATTCTGTTGTAGGTATCAGGAGGGTACTTAGTAACATACTTAGAGTGATGATTATTCATTTAAGTGTGTATCACACATTCACAGCATTACAAGCATGCAAAATTATTATATTAATATCTTCCACTAAATTTAGTTCAATGAATTATAAGGCTACTGAATTTCCCTGACAACTCACATTTATCACACTCGTAGGTAGGTACAACAAAAATGAATTCATTTGGCAATGATTAAATTAGGATTAGGAATTTTTAATTTGCTTTAAGATCATCGAGCTCTAGATCCCGTCATGCTAAATCAAAGAGAAACAATTCTTCTCTTCATAATTGGTGGAGATGCCTGAACTACCAGCTCTATTAGCTTAAGCTAAAACATTCTCGATTAAATACAGAGCTTCAAGGAAGAAAAAAATTCCAGATCAACTTAATCTATAAATAGTACAAAGTTCATGGAGGTAATTATTCATGTATTCTTGAAGATGTCGAGGCTCAGCCACTGACGCTTCTGTAAACACTTAGTGGCGACACTTATGATGTCTCAAGGTAGAGACTATGTCAATACAGAAACTATTGAAAACAATACCTACTCTTAACATGATTGTTAGTCCAGCGAAAACATGATATTGTTATTTTTTCTGCTCACTTATTTGTAGTTCTTATGAATAATGCGGAATCAGGCACGAAAAAAAAAAACACTGGTGATCATGGCTATCTGAAAATGCAAATTTACCTTAAAATAGTCAATGGATTGAACAGCACTGCAAGACTGGCCGTCGCTGTTTGATTTCAGAACTGTTTCTGCTTAGTAACAAGCAAAACAAAATCATCGTTTTGCTTATCATAGTTTTGGCAAGACGATATGCAGATAGGCGTGTCATGCTACTCTTCCAAATTGATGAGCGATTTAAGAAGAAAAACAAAAATGTATTATTTCTTCTCCAAATCTAAACATTATAAGAAGTCGTACAATGGCCAATTTTTTATGGCCGTTCCCACACAGTTCTTGTCAATCTTATATGAGGTTGGCAACGGACAACTCCTACGTATCTATGACACAAATTAGCAACAAAAAAATTCTAGGTAAGTAAATTCTTTGAATTGTGTTTCATGTGACATTAGTGTTTAGCACTTGAGTCACTAGCTGAATCCAGGCCCGAATTCACCAAAGCCGAACCTAACAACACCTGAAATAAGATCACCCCCTGATCACTCCTCTTAGATCACTCCTCTAAACCTAGCCTAACGTATGTTTAGACCAACCCCTACAGATAGCCTAACTGGAAATCTATCCTAAATCTCCAATGTCAATAAAGTTATAACTCAAATTCAAATAATTGTCAAAGTACAAATTATTACCTATACTGTTTGAATTAGTTTCCCTCACATTAAAATAGGTAATTGTGTTCAGTGATCTCACTGGCATTATCGGTCTAATGACTGTCTCACAGAATAGTCTAAAAATTACGTCTGGGCTATTTTTACGATCACAGTCATGATTCATACATTTTTGGAGTCAGATAAAATCAAATTTGGAACCTCAACTCACGCTGTGTACAACCACCCAGCTAGAGTGTCTGTGTCGACCCTGCTAACTTTTCCCGAGCGAAAATCTTATCAAACAATATTCGTACAATGATATCACAGTCCAAGTATGCGCTAATTGTGCCCGTATGGATTTGTATGGCAAATATTTCAATGTTCAATTTTGCTGGGTTAAAATAATGTTCACGTACATTCATTTGTTTCTGAATATTGGGTGTGAATAAGTAAAAAAAAACTACTCTCGTATTGTTTGTTGGTAGTTCTCACAATAGTTCTAGCTCATAGGAGGAAGATTTTCCCCCTGATAAGAAAAAAATAATTTGACCAAAAAATAAAAGGTCATAGAAAAACAGATCTTATTTCACAATAACTTGTGGCTAACTGATTGTACATCACTCAATTAGAAGCGAGGTCCTCTGATTAAATTTTTTGAATCTGTCCTATATGTCTATCAAATTTGAATCTACAAAAGAGACAGTCTCTCAACTTCTGATCCGAATTCGCAAAGCTTGAACTCTAAAGGCGCACCTTATTAAGGAAGTAAACCAAAATTAAATGAGGAATTCAACCAAACTGATATCAGAAAACCAAAATGAGATACGGACCAAATCCGGATCATCCTTATGACAACTAGATGTCTTATAAAGGCATGCATATTAACATGCAAATAGTACCTAACTATAATAATAACAATAACAATCATTAATAACAATTCGTATTCACCAATATCCTTGACATTCAAGTATTATTCAAGTATTATGACCCCTGTACGATTTGTCATTTGTCAGTAATCTACTTCTGTGATATATTTGTATCATTACCTTGTAAGATAGTGGTAGTCGTAATCAAATCATTCAGACGTTACTGAGTCTAACGATAGAAGGAAATGTGATGTTGGCACATCCACTAATTTTGGTGGAGATGCAACATTTTCTTACGAATGAAATCATGAATGAGGAAGAATCAAATATTAGGCTTCTTAGGACATTTCTTCTTTTGCAACCTATTGCAACTTTCTTCTTCGGGTATAACTGTGTTTTTTGAGCACTTAGTCCCCTTATGTTTACGGTCATTGGAGAATAAAACAATTTTTTTAGTATCTAAGTTAAATCTCCAATTCTAAATTTATCCTTTTCCAAACGATTTCACCGGCCATCGGCCGTCGATGTGGGGTCAGTAATAAAGCTTTCAACAATACCACATTTTCTTTCCTCCAGGATTAGTTACTAAAGTTTTGTGCGTGCATATCGAACAATACTGTGGTGATGTTTGCATTCCTACCTCATAACAGTGGTTTTCAAACTCAAAACGGTGCCCAATTAGGAGGAAATATACAAACCTTTGCATTCAAAGTTTTGTTTTTGTCAACCAAGTAGGCGCATACCAATGTATTTGAAACTTTCTGTGTTCTGGCGAAACTATTAATACGGTTGGGTTTCTCAAAGCATTGGAAAGTTCGCCTCACAGAACCAATCTTTAAGAAGGGAAGTATTTTAACAATAGCAACCTTTGTACCAAACTTTTGTGCGTCTTACATGTCGAAGGTTTTAGCTGAGTTGGATGTTTTCTTGTTCTGTGCTTGGGGGTGGAATCGGTATGTTGAGTACAAGAAATAAAGAGATTATTTATTAGGCTTAGAAGATGGGAAAATAAACGCATGTAGTTCAAACAAATAAGCACATGTTTGTAATAATTATGTCAATAAACAAACAATAAACAAAATATTCAAACAGTAGGCAAAATATTCTAACAGTAGGCAAAATATTCTAACCAAATGGAAGGGAAAAAAATAGTTCTGGGATTTCCCTTGTGTGTAACGTTGCGTTTCGCACATTGTAATTTGCGATAATGTTCTGAAATGCAATTAATCTCTCTTGATTTATTACCATTGTTCTCGTTGCGAACATGAATTGTATGCAAAAAAGTCTATGTGTTTCTGTGAAGTTTTCTACGACCTCCTTGAATTGGCAGTCCACATCTTGAAAACAGCTGCTCTAATTGAAAACACATGCAGCAGATACCACAGGCACGCTTGTGTAGGAAATCCGTGAGCTATAAACCTAGCTTGAGATAGAAGTTGGTAAATAAAATGATGTGAGCATAAATGGTTTTATGCTCGTCCAAGAGTAAACATATAAACTGATACCAGGTTCTCTTGTTTATCGAACATACACTCTGGTGGTCGGTACATATTTATGATTATACATACACCTACATTATGTACATGGCACATGACACTGAAGACAATGTAGGAAGGAAGACAAAGGTAACTGGTGTGGAGCATAATTATGTATTTGGTTAAAAAATAAAAAGAATGAATGAATAAATGAATAAAAGACCAATTTCTAAGTAAAATGATACGAAAATCCTAATCTGAAGCCAAATCTAAGAAAAACAGGTAGGTATTTGAAAGGTCAAAAATTCGATTTGAATTTTCCGTACCAGAAAAAGTTCAATCCGTTGTGACGTCATAATTCCATCAAAGTATTCAAAGGTCAAAAATATTATTGTGCTCGTTGCTGTTGCATATTTGTGGACATTCATTGGAATTATACCCAAAATCTGGTACTAGAACTCAACATACCCACACATACGTGGTAAACAGGAGTGCGTGGGTTTAATCCCAGCCGAGGTATGGAATTTTATGCTCAATATAATTTGAGAATTTGACCACAATAATAGTAGTAGCCTACTGCTGAGGTAAAGGGATTTTTCAGTTCTATAAGAGCAGTATAAATAAGCACTATTAGTATTATTATTAACGAAAACACCATTCTAGCCTTTGAAATGAATCCTCTTGGGGAAAGTTTAAATAAATGAAAAAAAATCACTGTAGAATACTGTAGATAATAGAAAGTAAAAATGCACTATGCAATTCCTAGGTATGAGCTCTGACACTCTATTCAAAGAACAATAGTCACACGTTATTTTGATTCCGCCAAATCTCATACAAACCTCACCTAGAGTCAAGTGCCAAATAAATATGAACATCTCAACCGACGAGTAATACGAAGTGCAACAAAACGTACATTCCTATTCATTATAGGTGTCAATATTTCTTTTTTTTTTTTTTTTTTTTTTTTCGTGGGCTTGAAAACATCTCTTTGCGCTGAAGTCGTGTGTACAAACGACAAGTAAAACATGTTTAGGTAGTTTGGAAAGTGAAATCTTTGCGTGATTTCCCACGTCTGTGGCCGAGCAGAGCGCTGGCTCTCAATTTCAACCCGGAGGTGCTTTTGAGGAAAGAGTGTGGTTCTTTTGAGGGAAGTTTTTTTTTCATACTAAGTAAGTATGTATTACCAATGGGATTAAGATAGTAGATAATAATTATCTACATATTATGTAATTACCTACCTATTTCATTCAAGCTTCTCCTCACGATTTGACCATCCCTGTAATAGTGCATCGTCTTTTTCTCTTAATTGACAATAAAATACATTGAACATGAATACAGAACATTCATGAGGCAATTTACAACTTATTTATACATAGTAACATAGCTTACACGCTTATAGTATTTATTACCAACACGGAGCACATTAGTTGTTTATAAATGCGTGTTTTAATTTTAGAAAAAAAATGCCCGGTGAGATAAAAATTAACTCGTGGATTTTAAGAGACAAATGATTTGGAAAATGAGGTTAATCGAAATAACCCTGTAGTGGATTTTAACATCTGGTGCATTTAAAGTTTGGAATGAGTCAATACAATTAATCTGAGCAGAAAATTTATAAACATTTATTTATAAACATTTTATGAATGAAAAGATTATGCGTGTTAGATAACTCTTTCATCTTTGCATGCTTATTTTTAGCTATCCGGATTTTGTTTTGTTTTTATGATAAAGCTATTTTCTTATAAACAGACTGTTATGGAATTTTCTTTGGATCGTTTTGGTACGAAATAGATATCACGGATTGTAACCTTCTTTGAGTATTTCGTTCTATTCGATTGGCGTAGCAGGTTATTATCATTTTCCATATTAATTTCACGAATATAGGTCACAAGTCACAAGATGAGCTAAGTATGAGGATTTCTTTGAAGAGTTTCGATTTTAAAATTAGCTCCTACATAATCTTTTTTTATAAGCACATCGAACCTACATGACTTACTTCGAAGTCAACAAGTACAAGTATTTTATAATTTTATTCATGATGAAAAACGAAATTTTCAAATTCCAAGTAGGTAGTTGTTGGCACTTCACAACGTCAACGAGTTAGGCTCTTTTTGTAATAAAATTAAATGCTGATGAAAGACAATATGCAGTATTTCAAACATTTTTTAAAAGCCTGTATTATCATTTCGACCTTGCTTGTTGAACATCTTATCCAATAACTAACATGGTTTTCTAATTTGTCAACCGTGATGTTTTACATTGAAAATGGAAAGAAAAACTCCCACGAATAAAATCAAGTGAGTACACTTACTCACCTAAATACGAGTTTGAATGACGAAAAAAGTATCCGAGAATGCCTTTTAAAGGGGAACATAGTAAATCAGAAAATAATTTGCTACACAATTTCATTGCCAGTAAAGAAAAAAAAAATCATATCCTCAAAATTCCGGAAATTAAAATTTGTCCCCCCAATATCGAGAATATTTGCTGTGGTGGTCTCTGCTGGATTATACATCCTTATTGAATCTCAAATGAAATCCTCGAAGAACTCAATTTATATTAGGTACGCCACAATTTTCAAATAAGCTACAAGGTTAGGGAAGAAAAATGAAATTCACTTCTCAAGGTACGTCCACACTGCAGTCGACCGAAATCCATGATGTACTGGAACTGGAACCCATATAAATTGGGCTTTTGGTGGGAAAAATATCAATCGACCATAATAATAATTGTTGCTCTATAAAATTAAATTATTTTTGGATTGAATAACGACTTTAACTTTAGTGAGTTACCCCATTAAAATAATAATGAGGTAACTGAGGATAAAAGCCTTGGCCAAATAATAGCAATATCCATTGAATATTTGAACATTACTGTTTACAGTAGGACTTTATGAGTATGAACAGCTATCTGTGTGAACTAGTCCAAGTAGTCCATAGTCCACTCACGCTGATCTTACGTGAGATACCGTTAACATCTTTTTATCTCTCTTCTAATCAGAAAAACGATTGTAGGACACTACAAAAGTTGTTCAATATGAAATTGTGCTTCAAACACAACGAAATAGAATATTGTACGGAAAAAACATTGAAAAAAACACGATAGTAATAATTTTCAAAGTGAAAAGGTCTTGAAAGTTGAACTGAAAAAAAGGAAGGAGAAGCCATTCTGTCTGTTATTCTCACATTTCAAAAGGACTATTCAAAGGAAATGAATTGATAGAATGTGAAATAGATATCCGGTTGGAGATTATTATTTATTTATTATTTATTGCCTTCCACTATATCTGTACAGTTCAGAGCTCAGGAACCTGGCATTCTATTTCAGTGAGTTTAGAAAAATAAAAGCAAAGATACGTGTCGGATAGGTAATTATGTGTGTCATAGTAGTATCGATTGAATGGAAAAAGAACTAAGATTCTGTTTTGTCCTCAACCACAGCCGTGTTAATCTCTTGATGTCATGGGACTACCTGTCCCACATTGATCGCAGAGATAAAAGAAAGCTTAGTTCCATTTTCAGATATACATAATTATTTCTTAGGTAAATTCGATTTCGAAATGTTTCCTATCCAGCCCTGATCGCTGTATATGTTTTGAATTGCATACATACTTGCATATCTTGCATTCTCTTGAGAACGTCCCGAAACGGAATTGTATATTTATGTTAAATGCAACTTTCCCCTCCCAACCCCCTCCCATTCTCAACTCCTTCTCTCCCCCTTAACTCCCTCCCGTTCCTAACTCCCCTCTTTCTGTCCTTTACCTTTACTCCCTTATCTTCCGCCTGTCGCTATACTTATCCTCCCAACCAACTTTCTTCCAGTTAACTCACTCTCCCTTTCCCGGCTCTTCCCTTTAACTTATCCTTCCCTCCTCTCTCCCAATTCCCTCTCCTACTTTTCCTCCCCTCCAATTCCTTCCCCCTCTCCCTCCCTCTCTCTAAAGCTGCCCTCATTAAGCGTGAATAGGCCGATAAAGTAGGTGATGACGTATAGGGGACGTTTAGGGTTGGGGGGCAGGGGAAGGGGGCACAGGGACGGAGGTAAAGTAAGATATAGAGGGTAAAATATGGTAAATGCTAAGAAAAGTCAACCCCGATTTTATCTTCTCAACCTAAAGAGAGATCTTTTTCTTCCTTTTCTACTTTTTTTTCTTTGTGGCTCTCTCCTTCTTTCTTTCCTCTCTCTCTCTCTCTCTCTCTCTCTCGCTCTCTCTCTCTCTCGCTACCGTCTCTTTTTACCATTTCATTACTTTTATTTTCATGTTGTTTTCTCAGTTGAATACTCTCGACTTCAATTTTATGAATAAGGAAAGTTGTGTGATGTTCACAAGAAATGTCTTTCTATGCTACTGATTTTCAACGTCCTTTTCATAGTCAGTCGTTACCTACACCCTATGTCTCCCCTGATTATGATGGAGAGGGGGGTGAGGGGGTAAGGACTAAGGGAAACTTCAGGGAAGAGGGGAAGGGGGTACTTGAAAATCTGCTCATTAAAAAATCTTCGTATCATGAGTGGTAAATAGCTAATTACTCGCTTCCTCTCTCTCTCTCTCTCTCTCTCTCTCTCTCTCTTTCTCTTTCTCTTTCTCTTTCTCTTTCTCTTTCTCTTTCTCTTTCTCTCTCACTCTCTTTCTTTCTCTTTCTCTCTCACTCTCTTTCTTTCTCTCTCTCTCTTTCTTT
Source organism: Diaphorina citri (assembly GCF_000475195.1). Classification (NCBI taxonomy): domain Eukaryota; kingdom Metazoa; phylum Arthropoda; class Insecta; order Hemiptera; family Psyllidae; genus Diaphorina; species Diaphorina citri. Next base: position 98,169 of record NW_007377634.1, on the reverse strand, counting down.
CTCTCCTCTCTCTCTGTCTCTCTCTAACTCTCCCTCTTTCTTTCTCTTTCATTGTAACTATAATAAGGTATCTTTTACTGTTTTCTAGTCCCTTGTATGAAGAGGGGAAGGGGGTACTTGAAAATCTGCTCATTAAAAAATCTTCGTATCATGAGTGGTAAATAGCTAATTACTCGCTTCCTCTCTATCTCTCTCTCTCTTTCTCTTTCTCTCTCTCTCTCTCTTTCTTTCTCTCTCTCCTCTCTCTCTCTCTCTCTCTCTCTCTCTCTCTCTCTCTGTCTCTCTCTAACTCTCCCTCTTTCTTTCTCTTTCATTGTAACTATAATAAGGTATCTTCTACTGTTTTCCAGTCCCTTGTACTTATACCCTTATCCTACTTTCGTTGGATGTTCTTTCATACTATGTATAAGTGTATATTCAATTCATTTTATCTGTGACTTCTACTGCCTATACTAGGCAATACTTACCTAACGCTTTCAACAGTAAAGAGTGATTCCATTGCTATATATTTCACTGGAGTTTTCCCCGTTCACAAGATGAACTCAAGAAAATATCCAGGATATAGACTGAAGATATGATGATCTCTATGATGGTATGCATAGATATTAAAATGAAGTTACAAGATTTGGTAAATAATAATCTTGTTATGTCAAAGCTGACATAACAAGATTAGAAAAATCAAAAACCGTATTAGAAGTAGCAAGAGAGTACACATGAATAAAAACCATCACTGTTAAATTACACAAGAGAATATCCAGGATATAGACTGAAGATATGATGATCTCTATGATGGTATGCATAGATATTAAAATGAAGTTACAAGATTTGGTAAATAATATCTAATCTTGTTATGTCAAAGCTGACATAACCAGATAAGAAAAATCAAAAACCGTATTAGAAGTAGCAAGAGAGTACATATGAATAAAAACCATCACTGTTAAATTACACAAGAGCTGTTTTAAAATGCATAGTTCTGCACTTATTTCATGAGCACCTTTCACTGAAGTCTGAAGCTTCTGGGAGTCCCAGACAAAGGAAAAAGTTCACCCAAAGTACTACCTATATTTTGCTAACTCCTTTTTGGCTTTAAATAAAGATCTCACCGTTTGACGAAAATAACACCTACCAAAAGTCAGTCAAGCATGACGTCTTTGAGAGGGTGTGAACATGAAATTTATATCTGTCCCATGTAATACTCGTAAGTGGAGATGAAGTTTTTGTACCAACTAAACTCCAAACGAAGAACATTTTGTGCTACTTTCCTTTCTGAATTTATATGTGTTCGTTTTCCACTTTCTTCTAATTCACACTATGTATGTAATAGGGGTATGTGAGTCTTTATACAACATGCATGCTAAAGGTACAAAGTAAATAATTATGCTCCGTGTAATTATTCATTGGTTAACCGGAGGAAAGTTGCAACTCAAATATACACGGAGAACTTTCAAGTCTTTGGGAACGAAATTAACGGAAGGAAAGGTAAGAAGGAAAGAAGGAGGAGGGAGAGGAAAAGAAGTGGAGATGTTTTTGTACTTCCAACTAAACTCCAAACGAAGAACATTTTGTGCTACTTTCCTTTCTGAATTTATAAGTGGAGATGTTTTTGTACTTCCAACTAAACTCCAAACGAAGAACATTTTGTGCTACTTTCCTTTCTGAATTTATATTCGTTTTCCACGTTCTTCTAATTCACACTATGTATGTAATAGGGGTAGGTATGTGAGTCTTTATACAACATGCATGCTAAAGGTACAAAGTAAATAATTATGCTCCGTGTAATTATTCATTGGTTAACCGGAGGAAAGTTGCAACTCAAATATACACGGGGAACTTTCAAGTCTTTGGGAACGAAATTAACGGAAGGAAAGGTAAGAAGGAAAGAAGGAGGAGGGAGAGGAAAAGGGGTTAACCGGAGGAAAGTTGCAACTCAAATATACACGGAGAACTTTCAAGTCTTTGGGAACGAAATTAACGGAAGGAAAGGTAAGAAGAGAAGAAGGAGGAGGGAGAGGAAAAGGGGGAGTAGTAGGAGGTGAGGAACAAGTGGGAAGAACAAGAAAAAGGAGAGAAGGAGAAGAATGCTGAGAAGAGGAAGTAATAGGAGAAAGAAGAGGAACACAGTGAAAAACAGAATGGAGGAGGAGAAACTTAAACAAAAGAGAGCTGGCAGAAGAAAAGTATAGAGAAAAGAATACAAAATTGAAGAGTAGAAACTAGAACATGATGAAATAGGTGTACACGGGAGACAGAAAGAGAGGCGATTAAAACAAGAGGTGAGGAACAAGTGGGAAGAACAAGAAAAAGGAGAGGAGGAGAAGAATGGTGAGAAGAGGAAGTAATAGGAGAAAGAAGAGGAACAGAGTGAAAAACAGAATGGAGGAGGAGAAACTTAAACAAAAGAGAGCTGGCAGAAGAAAAGTATAGAGAAAAGAATATACAAAATTGAAGAGTAGAAACTAGAACATGATGAAATCGGTGTACACGGGAGACAGAAAGAGAGGCGATTAAAACGAGGAAGAGGAACACAGTGAAAAACAGAATGGAGGAGGAGAAACTTAAACAAAAGAGAGCTGGCAGGAGAAAAGTATAGAAAAAAGAATACAAAATTGAAGAGTAGAAACTAGAACATGATGAAATAGGTGTACATGGGAGACAGAAAGAGAGGCGATTAAAACGAGGAGAGAGAGAGAGAGAGAGATCGAATAAGGAGGGGAGAGAGAGAGGATGAGGATGGGAGAGAAAGAAAAAGTTGAAAGGGGAAGAAGAGAAAATGGCAACATTTTTGCTGGAATTTTATTTAACTTTTCAACTTTGGAAAAGTTCTGGTTAGAGAAAAATATTGCTAGTTTTAATTTGATCAGGTGGGGGACGAAGTTGAGAGAGAATGGAGGAGAAGTATGGAGGTGTGTTGAAAGAGGGGAGGGCTGGAGGTGAAACAAGCTGGGCCCGTCCCTCCGGGAATTTGGTTGTTTGCTTGGGTAGTACTTAGTAGGTATGTACGTATGTATTTGGGTTGGTAGTTGGTACTCATTTTCTAAAAAGGTAATATTATACACAATGGCCTTATAAAGGGTTTAACACACTCCTACATACGCATTGATATTCAATGCATCAAACTTGTAACTTTAGAAGAACATACGGCATGGTGAAAACTTTGTAATATTTGAACAAGAGGTACAGAAGTAATTGACTAAAGTCAACTTTCCTTTCTCTCAGTGGCTACGCTAACGTGGTTGTTTTGGTTGGTGGGATATGAATTGGTCTCTAAAGGTTAAACAAGAATAAAATTATTGTATTTCGAAGTTCAACAAGAGGTACAGAAGTAATTGACTAAAGTCAACTTTCCTTTCTCTCAGTGGCTAAGCTAACGTGGTTGTTTTGGTGGGATATGAATTGGTCTCTAAAGGTTAAACAAGAATAAAATTATTGTATTTCGAAGTTCGTAGGAAGAAACAATAGGTAGAATAGGAAAACGGGTATAGAATGACGATTTTTATTTTAGTTTGTCGTGTTTCCCGTCATTAGAGAACGGTTTGGCTGATTTTGATCAAATTCGGAAAAAATATGGAAATTGCTTACTATGTAGTTTTCGGCCTTCTTTACTGAATTATGTACTAGTTTCGGTGTTAGTACCTAGTTCACGCCACTGTACGGCGGAACTTTGCCATTCCACACTCGTATTAAGGGTTGTGTTGATTTCACAGTACCTACTACTTTGCGGAATGCTTGACAAAGTTATTTCTACCTTTGTGTCTCTCCTAATTCTCGGTATTTTTGGAATTGAACTTCAAACTTTCAATTTGAACTGCTTTAAACGAAATTCACAGGTTTTCTGAGAAGAGCGTATTTTGAACTTATAGCATAGGCACTTTAAGGAATGTGCTCAGGAGAGACTAACCTCATAATAAGAAGCTACACGTGTTAAAACTGTACCTACTAAATGGAAAAAATAATTAAAAGAATTTCAAGCAAATGTGACTAAAATGTTTGACATTTCTCGTCATTCTTCTCTTTCTCTTTTACTCCTTTTCACCTCTTCTTCATCGTCGTCTTCTGTTTCTCCTTCTTTTCGTTCTTCTCCTCCTCTTCCTTCGACCCTGTCCCTTATCATCCCTCTCTTTGTCACCTGCTTTTCCACCATTTCCTCTTCTTCTTCCTTCTTCTACACTTCCTCCTGTTCCACTTTTCTTTCTCTTACTCTTTCTCCTGTTCCTCCTCATTTTCTTCCTCCTGCCTCACTTTTCCTTCCCTTCCTCTTTCTTCGATTTCGAAATGTTTCCTATCCAGCCCTGATCGCTGTATATGTTTTGAATTGCATACATACTTGCATATCTTGCATTCTCTTGAGGACGTCCCGAAACGGAATTGTATATTTATGTTAAATGCAACTTTCTTTGTTCCTTCTCCTCTTACCAAGCTCTTAAACCTCTTGAACCCTATGTGACCTCTGCGTTCCCCTTACATGTGACCCGGATACGTAAAGAAAGTCTCCTCAGGATACTGAAAGCTCTCTAAAGCTGCCCTCATTAAGCGTGAATAGGCCGATAAAGTAGGTGATGACGTATAGGGGACGTTTAGGGTTGGGGGGCAGGGGAGGGGGCACAGGGGCGGAGGTAAAGTAGGATATAGAGGGTAAAATATGGTAAATGCTAAGAAAAGTCAACCCCGATTTTATCTTCTCAACCTAAACAGAGATCTTTTTTCTTCCTTTTCTACTTTTTTTTTTCTTTGTGGCTCTCTCCTTCTTTCTTTCTCTCTCTCTAACTCTCCCTCTTTCTTTCTCTTTCATTGTAACTATAATAAGGTATCTTCTACTGTTTTCCAGTCCCTTGTACTTATACTCTTATCCTACTTTCGTTGGATGTTCTTTCATACTATGTATAAGTGTATATTCAATTCATTTTATCTGTGACTTCTACTGCCTATTCTAGTTAATACTTACCTAACGCTTTCAACAGCAAAGAGTGATTCCATTGCTATATATTTCACTGGAGTTTTCCCCTTTCTCACGATGAACTCAAGACAACATCCAGGATATAGACTTTATAGACTGAATCAACTGAATGTATTTACAAAATTTTATATACATAGATATTAAAATGAAGTTACAAGATTTGGTAAATAATAATCTTGTTATGTCAAAGCTGACATAACAAGATAAGAAAAATCAAAAACCGTATTAGAAGTAGCAAGAGAGTACACATGAATAAAAACCATCACTGTTAAATTACACAAGAGCAGAACTCAATAGACGAACTGAAAGAAGGAACAAGCCAAACATAATGAAATTGTGAAGAAAGATACCAGCACACATAGAAAACGACTATAAAGGAAAAAGCTCGAAAATATTATGGAAATCTCAGGATGAATATAAAGAAAGGAATAAAAGATGTAAAAAAGGCAGAAGCTGCAGAGAATTTAAAACGTAAATAATGTGAAATCATAAGTTTTAAAGGAATTTTATTTACTTTAATAAAAAGAAAGAAAAGGGAAGGATAACTAGGAGGTTTATTGAAATTGAAACACATTACATTTAGTGAATTACATTGCGAAGATGAAAATAAAAACAAAATAAGGAGGGAATGGAGAGGGAGAGAAGGTGAAAAAGAGGTTATGAAATGAGGAGATGGGCCACTACAGAGCCGTGGGGAAGTATCAAGTATATTTACCAAAGTATATACGAGTATTAGTATCTGATTTTTGTCACAAGAACATCATGTTAATTCAACATCATCTTCTATTATAAGATTCATCAGTCTAGTTCATTTTTGATAAAATTGATCAGCAACTAAACGAAGCACCTTCTGAATAATAGGAACTTGGCAACTTGGCCTCAATAATATCAATAACCTTGATATTTTTAACAAGACATCAATACTTCTCACAACCCAACGTAAAATGATGCAACCAATTTTGCCCAATAATATAATACGAAATGCTCGTATGTACATATATGTTGCTCTGTTAATTATTGTTCTTAAAAATGTTTAAAACCCAGCAAAGTTGAAGCAAAATATGGAATGGAATGAAGAAGATGAAAGCGAGTATATGCGTGGGTGGGTGAGAGAGAGAGAGAGAGAGAGAGAATTAAGGAGGGAGAGATAAGGAGAAGAGAGAGAATTAGGGAGGGAGAGACATAGAGAGAGAGAATTAGGGAGGGAAAAATAAGGGGAAGAGAAAGAGAGAGGGAGGGGATAAAGGGGAACGAAGAACACACACAATCGTAGAAAAAATGTATAGTGTTACCTCACATTCGCATTGAAAATCAAATGATAAGCACAAGTTTCACTCATTGAAAGAAAGAAAAGTTTGGAAACAAATTTTGTGTTTTTAACATATGGGAAATATGGGTTTCAACATGGGAACAGGAAAAGGAGTTTTCTTATACTTCATTTGGAGATCCCGGTTGTAAAGAGATACTTCTTGTCTTAATTCAGTGCTGGATGGTAAAACGCCAGAACCACATCCAATCAGAGAGTAACTTAGTTAAGTGAGAGTAACTTGGATTCTTGGAATAAGATTATCTGATTGGTTGATTTCAAACTTTTTAGGCGATCAGATTGCTTATTGAACCGAAATGGAACTCAGATTGTGGTGCTTTATGGATCGATAGGTCATACGTATATGGGTACACACGGTAAGTAATATTCAAGTAATTTATGGTGAGGGAGGGAGAGAGAGAGAGAGATGTTGTACTTCATTTGTAGAGCTAGAGGTCCATTTTACGCAGAATTGAGTAGGATAAGGTACATAATTACACATTATCTACTTCTGTAATTAGAACTAATAAGCTAATATCAGTTTTGGGTAACATGATCTTGACTATTCCTATGCCTTTGTGTAAAATGTTACCCAACAACAGAACAATGCAGTGTTTGTCAGTGAGAAAACAATTTAGAATATAGAAAAGCTTGAGAAGGATAAGGTACATAATTACACATTATCTACTTCTGTAATTAGAGCTAATAAGCTAATATCAGTTTTGGGTAACATGATCTTGCCTTTGTGTAAAATGTTACCCAACAACAGAACAATGCAGTGTTTGTCAGTGAGAAAACAATTTAGAATTTAGAAAAGCAAGGAGAAAATGAAGAAAAAATGGTAGGTATGCTTGTCTGATTTTCTAAAATACTTCCATTTTTATTATCTTAAATACACAACGCATAGGTATACTTAGAAATAAAAAATATCCTATTGCAGGTACATTTTATTCTTATTCTTATCTATTACCTACCTATGTAAAAAATAATGTTCAACTTCTTTTTAAAAAGAAATATTGTAACGACAAATAATCACGAGAAATTTCGACAACTTTCAATAATCATAAATAATGGATAATAGTATTAGGTAGGCAAACAATCCCACTGATGTAGTAGTTAGGTGAACTTCGGATCTGGAGGTTGGTGGTTCGAGTTCAAGTCGTCAGGAAATTTAGTCTTTCCCAGTGGGGCTAACCCCGAAACACAACACATTTCAACAAGAAACCTTTAGTTCCAGGTCTTGGTTCTTTGAAACATTGCAATGTAGGTATGATTTTATAGGGAAAAGGAGGAGGAGGAGGAGAGAGGAGAATAAGTATGTGTGAAAGAGAATTTGGATAAAAGCACTAAAAGACTAAATGGAATGTATGAGTGAATTAGATAATAGAGCTATGCAGGTAGTATGCATGAAAATAAGAAAAAGTTTCTCTGTTCTGTTCCACGTTCCACGCTATGTTTACAATGTTATCTAGGAAAACCATGTAATGTCGGTGGTTAAGAAGAGCTACGAGTACCTACAACTTCCAACCACTTCAAAGATAACGAAAAAACAAGGTATCAGGTTTGATGCAGCAGGAAAAACTAGATTTGCTTGAAGCTGAATAAAGTAACTAAAAGAAAGGTGAGAAAAAGGTTAGGTATCACCAGATGCATATAGGCTAAAACAACCCTCGAGAATCTATTAGAAGTAAAAAATCCCAGGGAATTCCTTTAATCTTGCTCAGCAAAATTGAATCGTTTTTTATTAAAACTAACTAGCAGCAAAAAGTTAGTGTAAAGAAATAAACTGCACATCAAACAGAAATAACTGGAAATCTTTGGGAAAAGAAAAATGCTGATATTGATGACCACATCAGCGAAATACGATGAAGAATTTCAGACGCAAAACAAACATCAAAATTATGTAGACCTATCTCCAACCAGGGACGGGATTAGTTAGTTCCTCCTGAGGGATTATTGGAAGTAAAATTGGACATGTCCTTATAGGACTACATCCTCTATTGTTTTTTTCTCCTTCTTCTTAATAGGATCACAACATGTTCTACATGAATTTACTCTTCTCGCACAACGAGCTCATAGCAATTTGATTTGTAAACAAATCAGTTGTCGTTGAGAAGTTAATTAGGAAAGTCGTATTTTGGTTTGTGTTTCGAGATGGGCATGCTACGACACAGGCCACAAGCGTCTAATGTAGCAGTTGTTCCATTGCTACGAAATTAAAGAGAAAACGAAATAGGGAAGAAAAGCTTTGAAATCTTCCACGACACTGAAGAATTTCTTGTCATCCTAGTTCTTTATTCACTTACATCTGAATTTTATCCGTTTGAAAAATAAATTCAAATTTCTCTTAGTTAAAACTTTAAAATTTTATTTCGTGCGCTTTTTTTCCCAGAACCTTTCTACTCCTCGTGGTCGACTCTTTTCCCCTCCACAAAGTGAAGTTTTCCCCCTTTGATGTCAACTTTCACCTAATGTTTCCTTTGGACTTGGGAAACTTGTAGAGTTAGTGGGAAAACGACAAACGTTGTTTGCGTTGAGGGTACCTACTGAGTGGGAGAAATATAGTGCAACAGATTTTTCTTCCACAGATTTTATTTTGCGTTCTACTTTTGATCCTTTTGAGTTTTGATTTGGACTTGGGAAACTTGTAGAGTTAGTGGGAAAACGACAAACGTTGTTTGCGTTGAGGGTACCTACTGAGTGGGAGAAATATAGTGGAACAGATTTTTCTTCCACAGATTTTATTTTGCGTTCTACTTTTGATCCTTTGAGTTTTGACTTAGTGCTTAGTGTTAGAGCGTTAGAGGTCTTTGAGCGCCTTTGGATAGGGAGGGAGGTAGTTTACATTCATGTTTTTAGTCCGTCCTTCATTTATTATTACGATAGTACCTAATAAAAATGTATAAGGGACAGACTATTGTATTCGCTTCGGTGTCGTCTGTGTGTCTGTCTGTCTGTTCCTATAGAAGGACTTATCCAAACCTGGTCGACTTATAAATCAAATTAAAGGTCTTTTTACCAGGATCACGAAAATGGTGCAAATTTTGTCCAGAGAACCAAAAAGCCGGAATTTGCCCCGAATTTTTTCCCGTCTTTGCAGCTCTAAGCATGATATTGGGATAATTACAGAGCAGAAACGGTTTCATGTATTAAAATGACTTGTTTAATTACAAGGATTACTTATGTTGAACGCGCTAGCATTGTTGCCAGTTTTCTTTGTCTTAGACTGTGAGGGTTTGGGGAGTTGGATAAAGGTATCGATTTGTGTCCATACATGTCGGTTGCCTTGTATTGCTACTTCATTTCAGCTTCAGCCATATCTTCTGAATCTCGTCCTCGCATATTTGTAGTTTCGGGCCATCTTCTTGGTTGAACATTACATACCTGAGGCAACTTTGAAGTACCAGTATCTCTATAAAACGGGTTAAGGCGGGCAGGAAGACAACGTACAAAGCTCAAGCTGCGACTTAATATCATGAAAGGTTCAAGTGGATATCTCGTCCTCGCATATTTGTAGTTTCGGGCCATCTTCTTGGTTGAACATTACATATATGAGGCAACTTTGAAGTACCAGTATCTCTATAAAACGGGTTGAGGCGGGCAGGAAGACAACGTACAAAGCTCAAGCTGCGACTTAATATCATGAAAGGTTCAAGTGGATGCGAGGCCTTTTAAAGTGATTGAAATTAGATTGAAGATTGAAATAGCTAGTAAGAGAGCGTAGGATTGTGTGCACATTCAATTGAAGATTGAAAGCAGAAAGAAGAGAGGGGGGAGATAAGATTAAAATGGGTTGAATTTATATTATCATACTCACTTATATTTACAGGGTGGTAGAAGATGATTCGAACTTTTGGTTGGCTTATTCCCCCTTTGATTATTTAACCAAACACAAAATAAGGGAATCAAACGTGGTCACTAATAAAGAAAAGTGAGGATTAAAGTATTAGAAAATAATACAATTATTACATATGTATATTCAGTCCTATTAATGTGTAAAGGGAAAGTTGGTGGATGTCTCATTTTCCCCATGGGTTGAACTTCTTTGACACTTTGACACCACTTAGTAGGTACTTTGTATTGGCTGTGTCAGAGAGGGGGGAGATAAGATTAAAATGGGTTGAATTTATATTATCATACTCACTTATATTTACAGGGTGGTAGAAGATAATTTGAACTTTTTGGTTGGCTTATCCCTTTGATTATTTAACCAAACACAAAATAAGGGAATCAAACCTGGTCACTAATAAAGAGAAGCGAGGATTAAAGTATTAGAAAATAATACAATAATTACACATGTATATTCAGTCCTATTAATGTGTAAAGGGAAAGATGGTGGATAAGTCATTTTCCCCATGGCTTGAACTTCTTTGACACCACTTAGTACTTTGTAGTGGCTGTGTCATTTTCCCTATTATGATAGGTCTTCGGGATTGAACGTCTTTGACAATCAGTGGATGTGTCATTTTCCCCATTAGGTCTTCAGGATTGAACTCTTTGAATTTGAACTTCTTTGACACCACTTAGTAGTGGATGTGTCATATCCCCCATTATGATAGGTCTTCAGGATTGAACGTCTTTGACAAATCAGTGGATGTGTCATTTTACCCATGGTTTTACTTATTTACAGTTTGAACATCTTTGACTTATTGGTGGATGTGCCATTTTCCCCATTATGATATGTTTCAGGATTGAACATCTTTGACAAATCAGTGGATGTGTCATTTTACCCAGGGTTTGACATAGTATTTATATTTTACAGTTTGAACATCTTTGACTTGTTGGTATTATTGGTGGATGTGCCATTTTCCCCATTATGATATGTCTTCAGGATTGAACATCTTTGACAAATCAGTGGATGTGTCATTTTACCCATGGTTTTACTTATTAACAGTTTGAACATCTTTGACTTATTGGTGGATGTGCCATTTTCCCCATTATGATATGTCTTCAGGATTGAACATCTTTGACAAATCAGTGGATGTGTCATTTTACCCAGGGTTTGACATAATATTTATATTTTATAGTTTGAACATCTTTGACTTGTTGGTGGATGTGCCATTTTCCCCATTATGATACATACCTAGCTATTCAGGATTTGAACGTCTTTGACAAATTTGTGGATGTATCATATTTCCCAATGCATCATCGCATCGCATCGTTATGCTTATTCAGAACTTGTCATTTACACCCACAGTAAATTTTTAATGGTTGGCTGAAATGAAATGATACACAACATCGTTTTTACCTTCCACTTACACAGAGGGAAAATTAATTTTAATTTTTTTATCCTATTATGTATCTGCTTTTAACTTGTAGAGTTAGTGGGAAAACGACAAACGTTGTTTGCGTTGAGGGTACCTACTGAGTGGGAGAAATATAGTGCAACAGATTTTTCCTCCACACAGATTTTATTTTGCGTTCTACTTTTGATCCTTTTGAGTTTTGACTTAGTGCTTAGTGTTAGAGCGTTAGAGGTCTTTGAGCGCCTTTGGATAGGGAGGGAGGTAGTTTACATTCATGTTTTTAGTCCGTCCTTCCTTTATTATTACGATAGTAATAAAAAGGTATAAGGGACGGACTATTGTATTCGCTTCGGTGTCGTCTGTCTGTTCCCATAGAAGAACTTATCCAAACCTGGTCGACTTATATATCAAACTAAAGGTCTTTTTACCAGGAACACGAAAGTGGTAATGCAAATTTTGTCCAGAGAACCAAAATGGTTTTTGGAGGATTTTTTTCACATTTTCTCACACAAACGAGCTCTGATCTTGAAATTTGTCGCGACGACCTATGAACTCAAAGCGAGAAAGTTTTAGATGACACTGTCGTTAATTTAAGACCGGTTTTAGCGTCACCTATGTTAAGCTACGCCGAGCAAGGCCAATAAATGGATGGGTGACTTAATGGAATAAAGGGAGAACGGGCTCTAGTCTTGATTTTAAATCATACATGACCACCTATGTTAAGCTACGCCGAGCAAGGCCAATAAATGGATGGGTGACTTAAAGGAATAAAGGGAGAACGGGCTCTAGTCTTGAATTTTAAATCATACATGACAATAAAATCAAAAATCAAATCAATAATAAACTGAATATTAAACGAATTAGGTAGGTACATAGGTACTGATTTTCTTTAACCACGATCGAATAAACTACGGGCTAAAAAATTCCCGGAGGGACGGGCCCAGCTTGTTCCTATCTACATAAGTGCTACATCTGCTGTTAGTTCTGTAGTTGTCGAATATGGCTGTAATTATCTAGCAGAGGATTTATGCATATTTAAATTAGGTTCTTCTTTGATCCATACTTCATTTTCCACAATTCCCACTGAGTGAGTTTCTTTTTTACCAAAAGAAACAAAAGGGCAACAAAAAACGGGTTAAAAATTCGAAAAATTTGAATAAATAAACAGAACGTTTTAAGTTTAATTAAACGACAAAAGAGAAAGTACCTAAGATATAAAAAGCTTCTCTGCAGCTTGATAAATGTTTATTAGCGACAATCAAATTAATATTTTTGAAATGCTCCAAACTGGAAACTGAGCTTAAGAAGAAGACTTTATAAATTGAACCAAAACAAGAACTCTGCCGGATTGATAAATGTTGAGAAAAATTAAGACTTCATCTGTAAACAACTGCAGAATGACCGTTGAAGTTTTATGCACCTTTTTTTATGGCAGTAATTGAAATCCTTGCCAGATAACGGGTTTTATTGGGAACGAGTGGGACAGGGCGTGTGAGATGGAACTCACCCGAGACTGACCGACTCTCGACAAAATTATCTCCAAGCTATAAAAAATAAATGAACTATTAAATTAGTTTTTTTTTCTCCCTTTTTTAGGGATGGGACACTTTATTTGATCATTTTCGGTTGATGAAGAGTCCAATTTTCACTTGAAGTCTGTTATCTCTGTAACTGGCAGCTAGGTAGACAAATTCAGACCAACTCGTTTCTAAAAATTAAGCTTTTTATGTAGGTGAGTAGGATATAAGTAGGTATAGTACAATGCCACAATACATAAACGAATAGATGCTAAATGATGGGAAACGAGTTGGTCTGAATTTGTCTACCTAGCTGCCAGCTACAGAGATAACAGACTTCAAGTGAAAATTGGACTCTTCATCAACCGAAAATGATCAAATAAAGAGCTTTATTAAGTGTCCCATCCCTAAAAAAAGGGAGAAAAAAACTAATTTAATAGTTCATTTATTTTTTATAGCTTGGAGATAATTTTGTCGAGAGTCGGTCAGTCTCGGGTGAGTTCCATCTCACACGCCATGTCCCACTCGTTCCCAATAAAATCCGTTATCTGGCAAGGATTTCAATTACTGCCATAAAAAAAGGTGCATAAAACTTCAACGGTCATTCTGCAGTTGTTTACAGATGAAGTCCAAAGATTACCCTTAGTACAAGACGCGGGGAAACATTTATGACCCCAGCTTCTGGCTTCGGATATGGAAAGTTTTTCTCTAGTTACTGCAGTTTTGTAAACTTTCCATCTTAAAGTTTCCTTTTTATGAGCAAATTTTAATGTTTGAGGAAATACTCAGCTTTTTCTCTCTTTTATGTACGAGCATGAATTGTATTGCATCTTGAAAATTAGAAAGCATTGCTGCCATGCAGCATGCAGCAGTATGAAATGAAAATCAGAAGGCGTTGCTAATGTTGCCAAAGTCAGCAGTCAGCACAGACTTATTACTCTTAGGGGGAATAGGTGCTTTCCAGGATCTTGTGGTCTCGGAATATGAAACGAGAAATGTGACTTTATTATTCTCCTTGTTTTGACTTTCTTTAAATGGGCTGGATCCTATGCTCCCGAGCCAACCAAAGTTTCAGAGGAAGCATTGTAATCACTCTTGCAATTTTTTGTCATCCGAAATCAAAATTTCATTTTGCATTATTTGAAAGCTTTCGGAACTTTTTTCTTTCCAATCCATCCTAATCCAGATTTTTTCCCCTCTGTTCCAGCATTCTGCCACTCCAGCCGGGAAACTCTGGCCTCCCTCTGTTCATTCATCAGCGGGGACGCACTCCTATTCTCTATGTTCCGGGAGGGAGCTTCCCCCGTGGAGTGCCCATTTACTCCCCCTCACACGTTCACCTATAACAGGGGGCATGGCGAGTGCAAGTACCCGGTGTCGTCGATAGAAGCGTGCACGCACAACTCTCGCTTGCTCCTCTCGTATCAGGCTTGTCCTGATGTGTACGGGTCTGAGAGTCATGGTGAGTTAAATTTTCTGTGTTCTTTTCTTCTATCTATTTTTTTTTTCTTCAATTAGTTTGGCTAAGATAATGGTCATAATGACCATTCATTTGTTATCGTTACTTTTTCCATATTCTTCTTACTATTCAATATCTCATTGATTTTCTTCCACCTCATTTTCATTCTTTGTTCCTCTCTCCATTTTCCTTCCCAGTCGGTAACCAGAAACAGGAATATTCCAAGTCATTTATCCGTTTTGCCCTGACAAAGTTTTATCTTTCCAAAAAACATTAATTTTTTTCTTTCTTTTTCCCACCTAAAAAGCCCCCGAACTTCATGACTTGGCATTTTTTTTCTCTCTTTCCTTATATTTTTCGTCTTTCTCTCCATACTCTTTTCGCCTCTTTCCTCGTTCTCTCTATCCCTCTTCCTCTTCTTTCTCCTTCTTTCCTCCCCATGGTTCCCATAGGTTTTTGTGTGAAATTCCCGTTTTTCCCCCGTTACCTTATTCCATTCCCTACATTTCTCACACCAGTCAATGCATGATTTATTAAGTTGCCGTTTTTTTTTTCAGGTGTCTTAAATATGCCCAAATTTAAAATCCTTTACACATCTCTCTAAAGTTTTATCTTTCCAAAAAACATTAATTTTTTTCTTTCTTTTTCCCACCTAAAAAGCCCCCGAACTTCATGACTTGGCATTTTTTTCTCTCTTTCCTTATATTTTTCGTCTTTCTCTCCATACTCTTTTCGCCTCTTTCCTCGTTCTCTCTATCCCTCTTCCTCTTCTTTCTCCTTCTTTCCTCCCCATGGTTCCCATAGGTTTTTGTGTGAAATTCCCGTTTTTCCCCCGTTACCTTATTCCATTCCCTACATTTCTCACACCAGTCAATGCATGATTTATTAAGTTGCCGTTTTTTTTTTTCAGGTGTCTTAAATATGCCCAAATTTAAAATCCTTTACACATCTCTCTTTTTTTTCTCTTTTCCTCTGATGTACCTAAATTATGTCTTTATTCCACCATTTCCTCTTTCGCGTTCCTTCATATTATCTTTTTACAGCTTCACCAACAAAATCAATATTATAATGTACCTAATACTTACTTTTTCTTCACCTTCTGTTAGAATTTTAGTTTGAAATGCTGCAGATGAGAGATGGGTATTTGAAGATCAATATTTATTAGTCAGTCCTGAGGTTACCGAAATAAATTGGTACAAAGAAATGCCTCCTTTAACGGTAATGGATGTGATGCCACCCTTAATACACTCTTTCCCAACTGAAAGGGCATGACTTTAAGAACAGGATTAAACTGTCCAACAACCTTAAGGCAAAAATAGATCAACCTTCATGATAACTTGACACACTGACATTATTCATGTCCTTATCGTGTACATATGTATGTCATAATTATCCACTACAATGGACAGGATGAGTACCTAAGGGATTTGTCTACCTTCAGGGATAAACTATCTTACTAATTGCTAACAATCTGTTGAAACGGAGACAAGAAGAAGAAGAAGAGGAAGAAGAAAAGGATGAAGAAGAAGAAAAAGCAGAGAGTTGAGAAGAACAAGACTCAGAAATTCCTACTTTAATTATATTGCAACATTGGTGAATTCCTCGAGTTAAGAATTAAGCAATCAAATAAATTAATATCTAAGTAAACGAGGCAAATTATTCGTAATTATCTAAAACAACCCTCGAGAATCTATTAGAAGTAAAAAATCCCAGGGAATTCCTTTAATCTTGCTCAGCAAAATTGAATCGTTTTTTATTAATGAAAATCAGAAGGCGTTGCTAATGTTGCCAAAGTCAGCAGTCAGCACAGACTTATTGCTCTTAGGGGGAATGGATGCTTTCCAGGATCTTGCGGTCTCGGAATATGAAAACGAGAAATGTGACTTTATTATCCTCTTTGTTTTGACTTTCTTTGAATGGGCTGGAGCCTTTGCTCCCGAGCCAACCAAAGTAGAGGAAGCATTGTAATCACTCTTGGAAGTTGCAATTTTTTGTCCTCCGAAATCGAAATTTCTGCATTTTGCATAACTTATAAGCTTGCGGAACTTTTCTTTCCAATCCATCCTAATCCAGATTTGTTTCACACCTATTTAAGGTGATACAACTATATCCAGTTAATTTTGCGCCTAACAATACTGACTTGGAATTTTTTTTTTTCAGTGCTTAAAAAAAAACTCTCTTCTGGCGCAAAAAGAAAAGTTCTGAAAACCCTTTAAAAATCCGTTCCTGAATCTTGCCTAATAATGTACAATGTAAACTCAACAAGGGAGTGGAAATTTTATATTTTAAGTTCTTCTTCTCTTCCTCTTGTGTTGTTTTTCCTTTTTCCCTTTCCACTTACGCTTTCTTCTCTATCTTTTTCTCCTTTTACTCCAAATTCTCGTCTGTTTATTCTACTAATTCTTCTTCTCCTCCTCATCTTCTTATTTTCTCCTTCTGCTCCTAAATCTACTACATATTTCTAACTCTTCATTTTCCTTCCACATCCCTTTTGGGGTCGACGGATGGGGGGCGAGGGGTATGGGGGGGCCACCTTCATCCTCCACGCGTTCTTCTGTTGGCCCCGGGGGGGTTGGGTGGACTAGTGGTAGTGCTGTCACAATTTAATCTAGTAATTGTCATGATATGTCATAATAAAGCACAATTATTACTATTACTATTCCTCTTTTCTGTTCCTCCTCCTTCTCCTCCTCATCTTCTTATTTTCTCCTTCTGCTCCTAAATCTACTACATATTTCTAACTCTTCATTTTCCTTCCACATCCCTTTTGGGATCGACGGATGGGGGGCGAGGGGTATGGGGGGCCACCTTCATCCTCCACGCGTTCTTCTGTTGGCCCCGGGGGGGTTGGGTGGACTAGTGGTAGTGCTGTCATAATTTAATCTAGTAATTGTCATGATATGTCAAAATTTAATAATAAAGCACAATTATTACTATTACTATTCCTCTTTTCTGTTCCTCCTCCTTCTTCTTCTTCAATATTTTTGTTCTTTTCCTCACCTATTCTCTTTCTGCCTACTCCTCTTTCTTCTTCATATCGGTGTCCTCTCTTGTCCTCCTTACCTTTTCTTCTTTTCCTTTCGCCTTCCACAGTTTCTTCATTTCCTCTTATCCTCCACCTCTTTCCTTGTTCTTTAACATCCTCACTGTGTCTTCTTTCCGCTTCTTCTTCTTCTTCAATATTTTTGTTCTTTTCCTCACCTATTCTCTTTCTGCCTACTCCTCTTTCTTCTTCATATCGGTGTCCTCTTTTGTCCTCCTTACCTTTTCTTCTTTTCCTTTCGCCCTCCACAGTTTCTTCATTTCCTCTTATCCTCCACCTCTTTCCTTGTTCTTTAACATCCTCACTGTGTCTTCTTTTCATGATAATTATAAATTTCAAGAGTTGAAGTATTTATTGAATTGGAACTGTGCACTGGGGTGAACTCATCTTCAGCTTCTCTGAATACCCCGCCATGTACTCACGAAAACTCGAGTAATATGGTTTAGTATTATATCGAACAGTTCTTTATACCCCTACCTAGGAGGAAACTTCCTTCAGTGAAATTAATAATGACTACCAAGGTAAGTAGGTAACTCGAGTAATATGGTTTAGTATTATATCGAACAGTTCTTTATACCCCTACCTAGGAGGAAACTTCTTTCAGTGAAATTAATAATGACTACCAAGGTAAGGAGGTACTGAGAAACTGGAGTACCTACTAACCTTTGATTAGGAGAGAGCTACTACTAACTGGAGCAATTTTTTTGCATGGTTATTTTTCCAAACCTAACGTAAGTAGGTACTGAGAAACTGGAGTACCTACTAACCTTTGATTAGGAGAGAGCTACTACTAACTGGAGCAATTTTATTGCATGGTCTGGGTATCTTGAGCTGTATATTTTCACTCGCAACACTTTTCATTTATTTTATTTAGAATTCTTCCATTATACCATCCCCTCCCCTTTCTCTACTTAACTTTTGAATTAAAAAATTTCCTTAATTTAAAAACGAAAAAAAATCTTTTCAGATCTAAAATTTAAAATATTAAACAGTGCCCTTTTTTCGCCCTTTTCTCCTTCCCCCTTGGTCCCTCCTCTTTGTCCTCTCTCTCCCCTCCTCTTTTCTTCTTTTGTCTTTACTCCTCATTCGCTACAGCTCTCTCCTCTCTTCCTTTTCTCTTCTTTCTCCCACTCATTTCTCCATTTTCCATGCTCCAATGAGTGAGCAAAAAGTATCGCCATGTGAATCGAAGGAAAACGGAGGTGTTGTGGTCTCATGTTATTATTATTATTATTATTACTTACCAGTGAGTTTATTTTACTTCTTCTTTACATGGGCTTTTTCCTTGGTGACATTTTGGGCTTGTTGGATTCTTTTTGGTCCATGGTAAACATCCCTATTACACGTATCTACCTAGGTATAGCCATTCCCATTACATGAAATGTTATTGTACATATGAATGAATAACATGAAATGGTTCTTGGAGTACGAACCTCATGAAACTGGACTGGAACAAAAGGAACAAAATTTTCCTTTTACATGGAAAAGGTAGTAGTTAAGTGCAAACTTTTTTTTTTATTTATTTATATTTCTTAATGTTACCATTTTTTTTTTTTTTTTTTTTTTTTTTTTCAAATCAACAGCTGTAGATGTGCTACACGGGTAGATTTTTAAACTGCCAACTTTCTAACATCCAAGCAGACGAGAAAATAATGGAGACGAGAAAAAAAAAGAAACTATACACAATAGTAAAAAAACGGAAAATTAAATGCATAGTGTTTTCCTGCTTCTTTTTTTTCGTTACAAAATAAAGAAAACTTGGAAGTACAGAGAGAGAGATGATAAAATGAAAGTTGCAAGAGAGAAGTAATAAAAAAAAGTGAAACAAAATAAGAAAGAGGTTTATAATAAAACAAAACAACTAAACAGAAAAGAAAAAAGGAGATATACATAGGCGGTTCTAGCCTAAATTTATAGGGAGGGGCTTGATTTTGAAGGTACACCTTCAAAATTTTGATTAGCTTTAATGTCTTTATGTAAAAAATCTGGTGTGAAACATCACACGACTTTTCCTTATCCTATAAATGATGCTTATTTGAGTATTATTTTACCGTAAAACTTTTACCATATCTCTAAGCGTTTAGTCGGTATAAGCTGAAAACTCGCCAAAAAAACGGTGGAAATCCGTCCAAATAGCGGTCCAAAATACCGCCAAGCGCAAGCACTATCTTAACTAAAACCTTTCTGTTGCATCCTTGTCACATTTGGTGAACTACATACCAAATTTCAAGTCTCTTAGCTCTCATACCGTTCCTGGAGATATTTGTTAAACTAGACCGAAAACCGCCAAAAAAGCGGTAAAATTGCCCGCCAACCAATGCACCGATCTTTAACCAAAAGTTTCGTGTCGCATCCTTGTCACATTTTGACAGCTACATACAAATTTCAAGTCGCTAGCTCTTACCGTTCCTTGGAGATATTTTTGTTTACAGACAGACACACAGATACACACACGGACCCAATGGCTGAAATTTTTGGATTTGAGGCTCTAGGGACCTCAAAACCTGTTTTGGCATCAAAAACTGACCATCGAAAGACGATTTGACCCGATTACATTACTTTCTCCTTCCTATAGGATAAAAGTAAAAAATTGGGTGTTTTGGATATTATTTCAATTGAAATCCAAATTTATCTAGTGTAAGAGGCCTGCATATATGATAACTTTGGGGGGGCTTAAGCCCCCCAAGACCCCCCTTATCCGACCGCCTAAAAGAAAAAAGGAGATATAATAAAAGTAATGAGAGCTATAAGTAAAGGAAAAGAGACGAGAAAATATCTGCGAGACAACGAGTAAACTCTGGTTCAAAGACAAGAAACAAGACATGCACCAAGTTTTGCAAAGAGATGATTCCAATCCAACGTGTATGCATAACGTAGAAACTGCAAGAGTTTGAAGTTGATTGCATACAGGGAACATTATTGCATAAATAGGAAAATTCTCGAAAAAAAAAAATGGAAAATTCTGACAGTGGAAAATTCTCGATCGGAACAAAGTAAACTGCTAGTCCTAGTTTGAAAGCAGATTATTCAAAATATAAGAAATCAAAACCGACAAATCTGTGCCCACTGCAATTCATCAGCAATGGTATTTTCGTGAATCTGACAAGAAGTTGACATAAAACATATGCAATACCTATGTGCATTTCCCTTCCTAAAGGTATACATACATAAAAGTACAATATAGTGGTGTAACTTGGTACCTAATGGTAACTACTCGTAAAACTAACTTTATCTAGTTATGTAGGTTTTAGAACTGTCCGACTTACAGTTGAGAAGTTGCGGTTCCCCTCCATGCGCTTCCATCGGACTTCCCAGTTGACGTGGACTGTATTTTTCCAAACCTAATACCCACCCACTTTTCAAGGGCTTTTTCTACCCTGGGTATCTTGAGCTGTATATTTTCACTCGCAACACTTTTCATTTATTTTATTTAGAATTCTTCCATTATACCATCCCCTCCCCTTTCTCTATTTAACTTTTGAATTAAAAAATTTCCTTAATTTAAAAACGAAAAAAAAAAAAATCTTTTTAGATCTAAAATTTAAAATATTAAACAGTGCCCTTTTTTCGCCCTTTTCTCCTTCCCCCTTGGTGTCTCCTCTTTGTCCTCTCTCTCCCCTCCTCTTTTCTTCTTTTGTCTTTGCTCCTCATTCGCTCCAGCTCTCTTTCCTTGCTTAGGCGCCCTTTTCTCCTTCCCCCTTGGTCCCTCCTCTTTGTCCTCTCTCTCCCCTCCTCTTTTCTTCTTTTGTCTTTACTCCTCATTCGCTCCAGTTCTCTTTCCAGGCTCCCTTTTTTCTTCTTTCTCCCACTCATTTCTCCATTTTCCATGCTCCAATGAGTGAGCAAAATGTATCGCCATGTGAATCGAAGGAAAACGGAGGTGTTGTGGTCTCATGTTATTATTATTACTTACCAGTGAGTTTATTTTGCCGGTACCCCTGCTATAAAGATAAATAATAAAGGTTTTCGTTTTGTATCCCACACATACCTACACACACCCTTGTACTGAGGGAGATCAACCCAGAGTGGGCTATGATGGGCGGCTGACGAAGTGGGAAGATGTGGTCAGAGGTCAAAAGTCTGCTGATAGCATGAAAAGTTTGGTGGAAACAAAATGAAAATCTGCAAATAGGTGAAGAGTGAAGACGGTGAAAAACAAGACTGGAGATAAAAGATGAAGAAAGTTAACAAGTTGATGAATTGATACCACATTACCACAACCATAGGTCCCAATAGAGAAACATCTTTAAAGACGTCTACTTTACTACGAGTAAAAGACGAGATGATAAGTACCTACCTAATCTAATTCAGGAAATAAATGAAAATAATTGAAAAGCGGGCACAACGGCGACTATTTACCATTGACCCTCGCCGATACCATCGACCATCGCAGAAAAAATACTCAGCTCAATTTCTTGATTTGCGAGGGTCGGTAGGTATGGTCAAGGCTCCGTTGTGGACGCCTACCAAGGACAGTCACCATGGTGGATGTTGCTTCATTAACAGAGCCACCATTTGAACGTGAGGCACAACAGGATTTCGGTCCACTCTGCACTCGTCATCTTTTTTATTATTTTCATTTCTTTTTACACGAAAATATTTTATTCCCACTTTTCTCTTTGCTTCGAGCTGCTGCTTCTTCTTCTTCCCCTCCTCTTCCTTCTCCTCCCCCTCCTCCTCCTCGTTCTTCTTCTTCTCCTCCTCCTTCTATTTTTCTCTTGTTGTTTTTTTTCTCAGCATTTTTTTTTCTTGGTTAAACTAGTAGTTCAGTGAACTTTAGAAGTTAGAAATCACCCAGAAAAGAGTTGTCTTTTAATTATTTACCTAGGTAGGTATGTAGGTACCGTTAAGATTCGCAATGGTCTGATTTGACAAAAAATTGATGATAAAACGCAAAAATCACTAAAAACACTAATTTTTATTTCAGGTAGACACAAGCAGACAAGTGCATACTTACATCTTTTTTATTATTTTCATTTCTTTTTACACGAAAATATTTTATTCCCACTTTTCTCTTTGCTTCGAGCTGCTGCTTCTTCTTCTTCTTCTTCTTCTTCTTCTTCTTCTTCTTCTTCTTCTTCTTCTTCTTCTCCTCCTCTTCCTTCTCCTCCCCCTCCTCCTCCTCCTCGTTCTTCTTCTTCTCCTCCTCCTTCTATTTTTCTCTTGTTTTTCTTGGTTAAACTAGTAGTTCAGTGAACTTTAGAAGTTAGAAATCACCCAGAAAAGAGTCGTCTTTTAATTATTTACCTAGGTATGTAGGTACCGTTAAGATTTTTATTTCAGGTAGAAACAAGCAGACAAGTGCATACTTACCTGCCTTTAATAAATAATTGTCTCTCTTTTTCTCTCCCTTTTCTCTCTCCCCTTTACTCTCTCTCTCTCTCTCTCTCTCTCTCTCTCTCTCTCTCTCTCTCTCTCTCTCTCTCTCTCTCTCTCTCTCTCTCTCTTTCACTCACGCGTTCTTCTTGACTCGAATTTTTCTTTCAGGCACACAGACACAAACACACAAGTGCACACTTATCTGCCTTTAATAAATAATTTTCTTTTCCTTCCTTTTATTTCTCTCTCTCCCTCCCTTTTTCTCTCTCTTCCTTTCTGAAATCTCAATTATCTGTTTCGCGGAAGGAAGAAATTCTGTCTCCCTCTCTCATCAAAAAATGTCCCTGAGAGAGAGAGAGAATTTTCTTTTCCTTCCCTTTCTCTCTCTCTCTCTCTCTCTCTCTCTCTCTCTCTCTCTCTCTTTCTCTCTTCCTCCCTTTCTCTCTCTTCCTTTCTGAAATCTCAATTATCTGTTTCGCGGAAGGAAGAAATTCGGTCTCCCTCTCTCATCAAAAAATGTCCCTGAGAGAAAAAAAAAAGGTTTAATTAATTTCATGCACAAATTTTCTCTGAATGGGAAGAGAAAGAGGACAGAGAGGGAGGGAGAGAACAGCAAAACACAAGACTTCAAGAGATTCTTGAAATACGAAAAAAGCAAGAAGGAGAAAAAAAAAATGAGGTGTGAATATCACACGACTTTCTATTACATTATAGGGTCCATTCCCATACTTTTTCTCCTCTCTTACCGTTCACGAGGTGATTGGAAATAATCGGTGAAAAAAATCACTAAAAAACGGTCCGATTTTTACGAATTGCGTCCGTGGAATTCAAATTTTCATCGCTCAAACATAATGTAATAGAAAGTAAAAGGAAGAGTAAATTATCTCCTTCAATATCCCTTCTCTTCTTTTCATTGTCTCCCTATCCTTCGTCATCTCCTTTCTTATCCTTCTATCTTCATTATCTTCCCCTCCTACCACTCTTCTTTATCTTCCCCTCCCATTCCTCTTCTGAAACTCTTCTCCCTCCTTCCTTCCCTTTATCCCCCTCATTCTGCTTCCCACTCTATTTACCCACTTCTTTTTCATCCTCATTTTTTTAGCATTCATTTTTTCCCTCTCTCTAATTTCGAGAACATCTCTCTTCTACCGTTTTTGAAGAGGTTTGCTGCATATTGCATAGCTAATGGTATTAATCAGGGGTTGCTATTGCTGGGGTGAAAAAATCATGGGAGGTCAGCAACGTCAGGCGTGGATTGCAAACGGGTGGGTGACAGGACGGTGCACAACAGAAAGAAAAAGAATAAGGAAGCTTATTGAACGCCCTGCAAATGTTGAACTGTTAGCTTTTCTCATTGTAATAATAATGGATCCTAGTTCATTAGATGGTTGGGCTAGGAAATAAAATTGTGGGATTCTAACCATCAACCCTACAGTGCTGCTGATCAAAGGAAGCTATGAAATGAAAAAAAAAGGGGGGGAGCAGACGCACAGGCACCTACCACTTAGTTTTGTACTTATGTACAAACGTTTAAAAAAGAGTTGATGCAATACCTAGTAGGTACCTCCTACCTCCTACCCAGTGGCATTTCGAGTTCTGTGAGAGGAAATATGTAGAATTCGTAGAATGAAAAGAAAATAATGTAAATGAACAATCAGGTGCTAATGAAGCAAAGGTGTTTGCTGCTTTTGATTAGGTAGCCACTTGGTTGATCCAGCTCGTTAGTCCATTTTATTTCACAGTAGAAGATAATAATAATGAACAGGCAAATACTCTAGGGGGCAGTACCATTTTGAGGAAATTGAATTTTACAAATGAAATATTTTCCGAGGAGTTTGTCTGCGAGCATGTAGCAAGCTTTAGTGATGTAGGAATTGTAAGATGCTGCACGTTACTCTTCTGTCTGTGTTTTACTCTGTTTCAATAGAAAACGTAAGAGAGTGTAAGGCAAGAGTCATCAGTATTGAGTCCTCCTACTATTTTAAAAAATAATCGATGGACATGAGCTCTGAAGGTGTGTCCACACATAGTCGACGACCGTCGTTAGATGTGAATTTATTGTGAATTGATGTGGATCGATGTTCGGTCGACTATGTTTGGACACACCTTGATGGGAATCAAGCAATCAACAGAGGTTGATTTCCCAAATTGATTTCCATTGGTACACTCTGGATTATCAACGCAGCTACACGTTCCGCCATCGCAACACCACCCTGCACATTGTCAACACTACCAACGCCCCTGAAGCCCTACCTCTCGATGAGACACCCCTGCTACCCAGCACTGAACAGGTGGTTCAGCAAGACATGAAGGTTATTTGTACCGAGCTGCTGGAGCAGGGACCGGCCCTGGTGAGGCTGAAGGCGCATTATACAATGGGATGGTAAGTGGAGTATCCGTAGACCTTTGTTCCAGGAGTGAGATTTCTATTGAGAAGGTTGCGCTGATATTTGAATTCAAACAATATGAGAAATCGAGTTAAAGGAAGGCCATATCCCTCCTAACGCAAATGGGTGACGTCAAAGAAAACCCTTGACACTGTGTTCTCAGTGGTAAGATCGGCCATAAATGGCCAACTTTTCATGGCTCATACCTAAAACTTTGAATGAATTTAAAAGTCTGGATAATCTCAATATTCAAGTCTGGATAATCTCAATATTCTTCACTTTTTCCCTTTTATAGGAAATTGGTGGCCTAATAAATACATAATTATGTAGAGAACGTCACTAATACTACAATACTTTTCGATCTGTTTACAGCCAGAACGGGTTCATCTGTTTGTCTTTCTACCGAAGAAACGAACACATTGTTGAGGTTCAGACAGGTAAGTAGTGCACTCTGGTGAAGACACACTGGTACCTTTCACAGGAAAGAGATGATTCCAATCCAACGTGTATGCATAACGTAGAAACTGCAAGAGTTTGAAGTTGATTGCATACAGGGAACATTATTGCATATAGGAAAATTCTCGAAAAAATGGAAAATTCTCGATCGGAACAAAGTAAACTGCTAGTCCTAGTTTGAAAGCAGATTATTCAAAATATAAAAAATCAAAACCGACAAATCTGTGCCCTGCCCACTGCAATTCATCAGCAATGGTATTTTCGTGAATCTGACAAGAAGTTGACATAAAACATATTCAATACCTATGTACATTTCCCTTCCTAAAGGTATACATACATAAAAGTACAATATAGTATATAGTGGTGTAACTTGGTACCTAATGGTAACTACTCGTAAAACTAACTTTATCTACCTGTGTTCTTCGGACATGAACTCCAATTAGAACTCACTGTTAAACTGCACCGAGTCATAAAACGTTTCACCGTTTTCAAATAAAAAACCGGGGAACAAACCCCCGTTTCTTCACTCACGACACATTTTAGCAACAAAAGAATTTAATTCCCACAGAAGAAAAACCATAAAAGGAAGAATATTGCTGTGAAGCAATTAGAACTCACTGTTAAACTGCACCGAGTCATAAAACGTTTCACCGTTTTCAAATAAAAAACCGGGGAACAAACCCCCGTTTCTTTACTCACGACACAATTTAGCAACAAAAGAATTTAATTCCCACAGAAGAAAAACCATAAAAGGAAGAATATTGCTGTGAAATCTACTAAACTTTCCACTGGAATTCATCCTAGCTCCAGCAGTGTTTAGTGGGAAGAGAGGGGGCTAACCAGCTCCCGGTGAGGGACCTTGGTATTTTTCTCTCTCCCCTGTCCGGGCCTAACCCCCGGGGGCCAAGTTAGCCCGGGGTTACGGTGGAGCCTCGCATAATATTGATTACAAAGATAATAATATCATGCACACATGAAATAAATTTGAAAAGGTTATCTTGTTTTTTGTGAGGGAACCTCCTGGGAATCCACGGTACCCCTGCTATAAAGATAAATAATAAAGGTTTTCGTTTTGTATCCCACACATACCTACACACACCCTTGTACTGAGGGAGATCAAGCCAGAGTGGGCTATGATGGGCGGCTGACGAAGTGGGAAGATGTGGTCAGAGGTCAAAAGTCTGCTGATAGTATGAAAAGTTTGGTGGAAACAAAATGAAAATCTGCAAATAGGTGAAGAGTGAAGGCGGTCAAAAACAAGACTGGAGTTAAAAGATGAAGAAAGTTAACAAGTTGATGAATTGATACCACATTACCACAACCATAGGTCCCAACAGAGAAACTCCTATACGTCTACTTTACTACGAGTAAAAGACGAGATGATAAGTACCTACCTAATCTAATTCAGGAAATACATGAAAATAATTGGAACTGGAGGTTTTATAATCCGAAGTGCGCGGCCACAACGGCGACCATTTACCATTGACCCTCGCCGATACCATCGACCATAGCAGAAAAAATACTCAGCTCAATTTCTTGATTTGCGAGGGTCGGTACTATGGTCAAGGCTCCGTTGAGGACGCTTCATGGTTTGTTTATTTTCTCTTGGGTCGGTACGAGGCGAGGGTCGATGGTAGTTTCTCCGTTGCGGACGCCTACTAAGGACAGCCACCATGGTGGATGTTGCAGTGTTGCTTCATTAACAGAGCCACCATTGTATGAATGCGTCTAAGAAGATACGCAGGGATAGAATTAAATAAAATAACATTATAAACAACATTGAAATAAAACCTAGCGAGAAATGGTGATAAAGTGGGGTGAAGAGAAGACGAACCTTATCAGAATAAGTTTCAAGCTAAAAGTACAAATTTGTTAACTCTGAATGCACCTCAGTTGTGCTTCTTTTTACCCGAGTAACTTATGAGAATCTTACTCCCATTCCAGCATCGTTCTTGCCCTTCATGGATGTATACACATTACACAAACTTTACATAAAATCAATTCCGTCCAGGTTCAAACAGTCAAGTTGAAAAATGGCGACTACATTAGGATTGTTTCCTGATGTAGATACCTACCGTAGCATGCCTATCCCGAAGACCCGAAGTATGGCTCTTAGTAGATGGAGGAAAAGAGACAATACTCACCAATTGCTGTCTCAACACAAGGGCAGCAGAAAGTGAGCTTAACCCTAACCCCATCCCATTACCTCTCTGTTACAGTGGAAGAGCTCCAATGCATCGCGCTCTGGAAGGAGGGCACCTCATGGTATCTAGTAGGGAAGATGCACCACGGACACTCGACCTCGAATGAAGATCGATTCAGATGCTTTGTCTACGAGAAGATAAACCCGAGTAACCATGGACATAGCGCCAAAGCCGCAGAGGGGATTGAGTTCAGTGTGGCCCAGTCCGGGGATGCGACGTGTAATGGACTGTTCAGTCCAATGGAGGGATCGCGTACGATGACCCTACGTAAAGGTAAGTGGAGAAGTAAACATCAGAACACATTATAACTGTTGGCATAATGGGGCTTTTTAATCTTGACTGGCAGCATATTTATAACGTCAAGAGTTCGACGTGACTCCGACGCAACGCCCGGCCTATAACACGAAACAGAGTTTTGAGGTAAGGCCAGCCACTCACTATGCTGTCAGGTTTACCTGATGAGCACACACACACTATGGCGGACCTGTCAGGTCTACCTGAAAGTGAGTGGCTGGCCTAAGGTATACGAGTGTATGAATCAGGAAAGGACGATTATGGAAAAGGTCGACTCAGTTGACGGTATGATCAATAGACAACCCCCTACCCCTAACCCTACAAAGGACGGGCAACCAGCTCAAGAGGACAGAGAGGGAGGGAGAGAACAGCAAAACACAAGACTTCAAGAGATTCTTGAAATACGAAAAAAGCAAGAAGGAGAAAAAAAATGAGGTGTGAATATCACACGACTTTCTATTACATTATAGGGTCCATTCCCATACTTTTTCTCCATATCTCTTACCGTTCACGAGGTGATTGGAAATAATCGGGGAAAAAAATCACTGAAAAACGGTCCGATTTTTACGAAAATTTTGCAATTGCGTCCGTGGAATTCAAATTTTCATCGCTCAAACATATTGTAATAGAAAGTAAAAAGGAGAGTAAATTATCTCCTTCAATATCCCTTCTCTTCTTTTCATTGTCTCCCTATCCTTCGTTATCTCCTTTCTTATCCTTCTTTCTTCATTATCTTCCCCTCCTACCATTCTTCTTTATCTTCTCCTCCCATTCCTCGTCTGAAACTCTTCTCCCTCCTTTTCCCCTCTACGTCTTCTTCTTTCAATTCCTTCCCTTTCTCTTCCTCATTCTGCTTCCCACCCTATTTACCTACCCACTTCTTTTTCATCCTCATTTTTTTAGCATTAATTTTTTCCCTCTCTCTAATTTCGAGAACATCAGCTCTCTTCTACCATTTTTGAAGAGGTTTGCTGCATATTGCATAGCTAATGGTATTAATCAGGGGTTGCTATTGCTGGGGTGGAAAAATCACAGGAGGTCAGCAACGTCAGGCGTGGATTGCAAACGGGTGGGTGACAGGACGGTGCACAACTGGAAGAAGATGAAAAAGAAAAAGGAAGCTTGTTGAAAGCCCTGCAAATGTAGAACTGTTAGCTTTTCTGATTGTAATAATAATGGATCCTAGTTCATTAGATTGTTGGGCTAGGAAAAAAATTGAATTTGTGGGACTCTAACCATCAACCCTACAGTGCTGCTGATCAAAGGAAGCTATGAAATGAAAAAAAGGGGGGGGAGTAGACGCACAGGCACCTACCACTTGGTTTTGTACTTATGTACAAACGTTTAAAGAGTTGATGCAATATCTAGTAGGTACCTCCTACCTCCTACCCAGTGGCATTTCGAGTTCTGTGAGAGGAAATATGTAGAATTTGTAGAATGAAAAGAAAATAATGTAAATGAACAATCAGGTGCTAATGAAGCAAAGGTGTTTACTGCTTTTGATTAGGTAGCCACACTTGGTTGATCCAGCTCGTTAGTCCATTTTATTTCACAGTACTTTCACAGTTCCAGTAGTTTAGTAGTTACCTAAATCCTTTTTTATGTCGTAGCTAAGTATCTCTATTATGTTCAGCAAAATTTCCAAATACAACCGTCTTTTAGCAAACAAAAGGGATTTCTTCCATTTTTAAAAAATAAAGATATTCCCAATGTAGTTTTTTTTTCCGTTTTCCCCATTTGGCATTGTTAGACAGCATGGGAACTAAGGAGGGGAAGATGAAGGAGAGTAAACGTGTCGCTAGAACAAACTACAAATGATAAAGCGAAGCTATTAACAAAACTGCAAAGAAAAATGTCGTTAAAGAAAAAGAGAGAATATAAGGAACGAAGAAAATTGGGAAAACGTTTGCATGCACCATTACTGAGAAAAGGTAGAGAAGATAATAATAATGAACAGGCAAATACTCTAGGGGGCAGTATCATTTTGAGGAAATTGAATTTTACAAATGAAATATTTTCCGAGTAGTTTGTCTGCGAGCATGTAGCAAGCTTTAGTGATGTAGGAATTGTAAGATGCTGCACGTTACTCTTCTGTCTGTATTGTTCTCTATTGCAATAGAAAACGTAAGAGAGTGTAAGGCAAGAGTCATCAGTATTGAGTCCTCCATTCTACTATTTAAAAAAATAATCGATGGACATGAGCTCTGAAGGTGTGTCCACACATAGTCGACGACCGTCGTTAGATGTGAATTGATGTGGATCGATGTCGATCGACGGTCGGTCGACTATGTTTGGACACACCTTGATCGGAATCAAGCAATCAACGTAGGTTGATTTCCCAAATTGATTTCCACTTTCGTACATCCTATTTCTAGCTGGAGCCTATAAATTTACTAAGTTTTTGTCCATTTCTCCATTTTCAGGATTGCCAACTCGGAACATAGAAGAGGCGTGTTCTAGCAAATCCTTGTTCGATCCCAATCGAACCCCGATAGTGACTTTAGTCAGTAAGTATAACCGTATTTTATTAATCCTCTATGTGGCACTTTCACCGAGGAGATGTGAATTTTCAACTTGAACACCCTGACTTCCAAAGCATATCCCATGGTGTTTACCCACAGAAATTCATGAATTAAAACATATCCAGACTGTGTAGGCAATTGACTTTTGAATGTGACAAGTGCCAGTCTGTCTTTCTGTTCCACTAAAATATCTACCACCATGTGAGAGCACTTGTACTTTCTAGCCAGAGATAGTTTACTACTGACACTGCCAATGACCTGTAAATATTTGGTTAGTTCATTTTCTGGTGCATTGTTCTTAGCTAGTTCTCTGACAATATCTTCAACAGGTACTAAAGTGGACACTGACTTCCCACCATGCCACTTCTTAGAAACAAACAGTTGAGATATCACAGGCCATTTCTCCATTTTCAGGATTGCCAACTCGGAACATAGAAGAGGCGTGTTCTAGCAAATCCTTGTTCGATCCCAATCGAACCCCGATTGTGACTTTAGTCAGTAAGTATAACCGTATTTTATTAATCCTCTGTGTGGCACTTTCACCGAGGAGCTGTGAGTTTTCAACTTGAACACCCTGACTTCCAAAGCATATCCCATGGTGTTTACCCAAAGAAACCCATGAATTAAAACAAATTCCTTTACATGGAGAGACAGACTCTTTAATTCTTGGAATTTTTTCATCAAGAAATAGCAAAATTTCACTCAGAGGCCCTCTTTCAGATAACCATTGAAAATACATACATCTTTAATTCACGTCTTACCATTCACATTCTCTCTCTTCCAGCATCAAGTCCTGTGCAGAAGAAGTGTCCTCACGAGGGCAAGTTCCAGGTGATTGATCTCCTGCACAGCGACACCGAGGGCAAAGCCTCCGCCCCGCGCAGCAAAAGTACAAACAATGCCTTCGACAACCACTACGACCGGTGGGGAGACTCGGGCAGCCCGAACATGATCGAGAACAAAGTGTACAAACTAACCGGTGATATTAGCGATAGGGTGAAGCGACGCAGCGTCACTTTCATAAGCAATAGTTATAGTGATAGTAGAAGCAATAGAGTGGAGAGGGATCTGGATGGGTTTGTCTCGTCCTCTGACCCTCTTCCTCTTCTCATAAACAGCATAAAACCTTCTCTCCACTTAACACAATGCTTAGGAGACTCGTTTCGTTTGCTGACTGAAAGCCTCATTAGTTATTCACATCAGCATCACAAGCATTATCCCCTCTTCCATCAAGTCCATCAGCATTCCAGACTCAACCGGACAATTGATTTGTTTTCCTATTTTGAGATTGTCTTGATGTCTTCTTGACTTGTGAATGTGATTGCCGTGTCGTAATGTTTAACTTTTAACCCATTAGAATAAAGAGTGGGAATTGTGAGTTGTCAATATTATAAGGTCTTTTGGCTCCTTTTGCAGTCAATTTCTTCCTTTCCAGTCAATTGGATGATGAATTAATAACACAACTATCAAATTTTATCGTATCCACTGGCAATACTTGTCTTTGTTAGTTGTTTGTTGCTATTTTATTAATTTCATCTGGAAGTGAAATCATAAATACTTTGGTTAGCTTGAACGGAGTTAAACGATCGTTTTATAAAACTAAACACAAGTCTTAGATGAGTTTCGTACATCCTATTTCTAGCTGGAGCCTATAAATTTACTAAGTTTTTGTCCATTTCTCCATTTTCAGGATTGCCAACTCGGAACATAGAAGAGGCGTGTTCTAGCAAATCCTTGTTCGATCCCAATCGAACCCCGATAGTGACTTTAGTCAGTAAGTATAACCGTATTTTATTAATCCTCTATGTGGCACTTTCACCGAGGAGATGTGAATTTTCAACTTGAACACCCTGACTTCCAAAGCATATCCCATGGTGTTTACCCACAGAAATTCATGAATTAAAACATATCCCTTTACATGGAGAGACAGACTCTTTAATTCTTGGAATTTTTTCATCAAGAAATAGCAAAATTTCACTCAGAGGCCCTCTTTCAGATAACCATTGAAAATACATACATCTTTAATTCACGTCTTACCATTCACATTCTCTCTCTTCCAGCATCAAGTCCTGTGCAGAAGAAGTGTCCTCACGAGGGCAAGTTCCAGGTGATTGATCTCCTGCACAGCGACACCGAGGGCAAAGCCTCCGCCCCGCGCAGCAAAAGTACAAACAATGCCTTCGACAACCACTACGACCGGTGGGGAGACTCGGGCAGCCCGAACATGATCGAGAACAAAGTGTACAAACTAACCGGTGATATTAGCGATAGGGTGAAGCGACGCAGCGTCACTTTCATAAGCAATAGTTATAGTGATAGTAGAAGCAATAGAGTGGAGAGGGATCTGGATGGGTTTGTCTCGTCCAAGGATGAGACAATGTGTAGTATGAACTTCAAATCGTTGGCGGTCGGATGTACAAACAATGAGGACAAGATGGAGTTCATAGCCACGTGTCCTAATGCTAAGGAGGTGGTCACTAGTAAGTTCATTGATAATGTACAAACAATGAGGACAAGATGGAGTTCATAGCCACGTGTCCTAATGCTAAGGAGGTGGTCACTAGTAAGTTCATTGATAATTTTTGTTTTCCTATTTTGAGATTGTCTTGATGTCTTCTTGACTTGTTAATGTGATTGCCGTGTCGTAATGTTTAACTTTTAACCCATTAGGATAAAGAGTGGGAATTGTGAGTTGTCAATATTATAAGGTCTTTTGGCTCATTTTGCAGTCAATTTCTTCCTTTCCAGTCAATTGGATGATGAATTAATAACACAACTATCTTATTGTATCGTATCCACTGGCAATACTTGTCTTTGTTAGTTGTTTGTTGCTGTTTCATTCATTTCATCTGGAAGTTAAATCATAAATACTTTGGTTAGCTTGAACGGAGTTAAACGATCGTTTTATAAAACGTTGATAATTTATTTAATTTATAGGTTCATTGATCTATTATTTTATTGGTTTAACGTCACAGTGTCACAGTATAACTACTAATGATGTATTTTACCAAACTTCTTTTTAGTCCCTAACAGTCTGTTAGCTTTAGAGCCCTGTTAAGCCTATACAAATCAAATATGTAGAACTTATCAGGCTGTTAGCTGAACAGGCCTTCTTAGGACTTAAAAAATATTGGTGAAATCCACCCTTAGTACCCTCCATTCGGCGACAAGCTACCCACCCACCGTCTCACACTGACCTCACCCAGCCTGAGTGGGGTTGGGAATAGCCGACAGAAAGCTATTGACCAGATTAAAATAAATAAACCTTCCAATCCACTACAAGTCTAATAATAGCAATAATTTAACCTAGGTACCTTTAAAAACATGAGATGCAATACATCCCCAATAAGGGACACAGCATCTCATTAACTCATTCTTTTTTATTTTTTGCCATCTTTTCTTCTCTATTTTCCCCTATTCTTTCTTCAATTACATATTTCTTTATTCTTCTTTATTGTTATTTCTTTTAATTTATTATATTATGGCTGTCCATGAATTGTGAATAAATATACTTGAGTATTTTGTTGAAAAAAAAAAAAGATTGTTAGCCAACCGAATACCCAGCACAACTTTGCTCAAACTTCAGGGAACCACTGGAATCTGGTGCATTCAACGTACCATCACCGCTGACTACAACTATCATTGTTTTTCTAACCAACCTTGTTCTCCTCCTCAGCGTACACCTGTCACGGAGGCTGGTCAGACAACGCCACCAACACTCACTACCTCATCACAACCCCCCTATCCCGTCGGTCTAGAGGGGCACATAGGTACTGCGTTACTTACAGGCCCGGTGAAGAGGATACCATCTACTTCCTGTCGAATTCGGACACATGTCAGAGGAGTATCAATCCGGGTCTGGGTACCATGGCCTTTAATGTGACTTACCGAGGTGAGTTCGAATTATAAAATGAATACAAAAAATGTTCTGAGTGTTCTACCGTTACTTACAGGTTCTTGGCGGGTGTTCCTGAATTTCATTTCATTGTGTCTGTCTTTGATTTCAGGTTCATGTTCGATGGACTCCGGAGCCTCCATAGTAAGTCTGTCAATAATCTGGCCTCTCTGTCTCCTGATCTGTGCCATCATGACATCATCAATGCTATCAAGATAATAGTCCTCCCCCTGTGTGACCAGCAGGAGTGACGTATAGGCAATTTATAAATAGACTGGATATTTTGTAAACAAAGAAATTGCGCGTGAGAGTTGGAGTTGACTTGTGATTTCTGTGAGAATCAGTCTTAGTAGGTCCGTGGTAAGATGCTCTGGACTCGTGAAGTGAGGGCCTAGGGTTCAAGTCTTTATAGTGACAAGAAATGTAACATCCCAGGACTCCCACGTAGATATTTCAAAAAAGCCCTAGCTTCAAACAACATTTTGTGTGAGAAGTAATAGCTATGCTTCCCTTATGCCTGCTCGACACCTCCATTTTATTTAAACGACATGCTTTCAAGTTCTAATCAGGAATACCCTTTTTAACACCCTTTGAGCAAGTGAGCAATCCGGGTTTGATCTAAAGACACTTTCCAGACCTCATTTTAGGTCAGCGAAGGCAAAAAAATTGATGATTACCTTTTATATTTTTATATACGTATTTTCACTGTGTATAGATTTTTTTTTTTAAGTAAACATCAGAACACATTATAACTGTTGGCATAATGGGGCTTTTTAATCTTGACTGGCAGCATATTTATAACGTCAAGAGTTCGAAGTGACTCCGACGCAACGCCCGGCCTATAACACGAAACAGAGTTTTGAGGTAAGGCCAGACTCACTATGCTGTCAGGTCTACCTAATGAGCACACACACACACACTATGGCGGACCTGTTAGATCTACCTGAAAGTGAGTGGCTGGCCTAAGGTATACGAGTATATGAATCAGGAAAGGACGATTATGGAAAAGGTCGACTCAGTTGACGGTATGATCACTAGACAACCCCCTCCCCTAACCTTACAAAGGACGGGCAACCAGCTCGTAATGAACAATGACTTAAATCTTACCGTGTTTCCACAGGCACTAGTCCACCCAAGTGTAAGTTCCCGGGCTGGCTCACCTCTCCAGTTCACTGGTACACTCTGGATTATCAACGCAGCTACACGTTCCGCCATCGCAACACCACCCTGCACATTGTCAACACTACCAACGCCCCTGAAGTCCTACCTCTCGATGAGACACCCCTGTTACCCAGCACTGAACAGGTGGTTCAGCAAGACATGAAGGTTATCTGCACCGAGGTGTTGGAGCAGGGACCGGCCCTGGTGAGGCTGAAGGCGCATTATACCTTTTAACACCCTTTGAGCAAGTGAGCAATCCGGGTTTGATCTAAAGACACTTTCCAGACCTCATTTTAGGTCAGCGAAGGCAAAAAAAAATGATGATTACCTTTTATATTTTTATATACGTATTTTCACTGTGTATAGATTTTTTTTTTTAAAAAAAAACGTAGTGTTTAGATTATTGTTATTAAATTTTAAGCGTAAGTTGTTAGGACACCGATGGTTATGATGAAATGTTTAAAAAACTAAAACGGAATCGAGGTTTAAACCATAAGGTTCCTCTTGGAATACCATTAGGACAAACGATCTTGGATCTTATTTTGAACAAAGAATTGATTTTTGTTTATTGTAAAAACCCAATTTTTTTATACTTCTAGTTGTTATCAGTGGTGTGACTATAGAGAGTTAATGGAGCATAGAAGTGGGAGAGAAAGAGGAACTAGAATGAGGATGGGATGTAAGGAGTTGAGGAAGAAAGTGAGAGATATGAGCACACCACTGGTTGTTAAATATTAAAATAGGAAATAAAAGAGAAATAGAGTTTATTTATACAAAAATAGAAAATTATTCAACCTGTACAATGTAAAATGGGACAGTTTCTACACAACCCTGTCTTTCTGACTCCTCCCTGTTTATTTAGAAAATAAAATAGGTGCAACTGTCCCTTGTAATTTTATTTTAGTGTACCAGACCCTTTCATAGTGACCATTGAGATTGTGTACATCATATTTCCTATTATCCACAAAATAAGGCTTGGAAATAAAATAAAACAGTTGTAACTTTGTAAAAAAAAAGAAAAGAAATGTATGGTTGCGTAACTACACAATATTGGAAATAATCCACCACTAGCTTAACAATAAAATAAAAAAAGCAAACAAAAAATACTGTCTAAGAATTCTGATGGTGGATAGATACTTACCTTATTGCTATAAAAAATAAGATACATAAAAAATTTGAAGTCTTAGCTTTAATTTGACACCAAAATTAAAATATAACAGTGTCCAACAACAGAACCAGAGCTAATTGAAACTTAAAAACGTGAAAAATGATCGACTACTGGTACAGTCACCCTAATTATCGTAACAAGATACCTAAGGGTGATCGACGAGCTCTCGACGAATACTTACCTACTGATGTGCGATGGCACTAGAGAGGGTCAGGTTCAATTTATATTATAGTACAAGAAATGTGTAATGTAATACTTTAAGTAATGCAAATAAACTAAATAATTACGATTTCATAAGTTTGTAGAGTTTTCATTGTCTTTTTTTTATCTCTTGGAGGGATGCCTCCTTTTATTTGGCTTTCCCTTTTTCCATCTAGCTAACTCCATTGTGAAAAAATAATCAATTTTATTTAAAATAATGAATAGAATAGCCAGGTTTAAATAAGTATAAAAAAAATAAACAATTTATTTGTATGTAGGTACCTAGATGAATAATTTATTAAGTTCATTAATTATTATTGCGTAGGTATACAAAGAAATTTAAAATTAAAGTATGTACATAGGTATACATAAATAATTTGTATCTACATATATATATGTGTGTACATTGTAGAGTAAAATTTAAAATACAGATCTCAAGAGAGAAATAAGATTCCTGTCAAAGTAGAGCAGTAATGGACCCTACCGAGAAATTATATTAAACTTCCCTATATCATAAATTATATGGATAGATGACTATAACTGACAGGATATTTTACATTAAAAACTTCAGAAATTACCAACAACATTCAAACAATGAATATTCAATGAAAAATAATAAGCACAAAACAAGTTGGACAAATGCCAGAAATTTCTTGTGGGATAGGATGGAATAGAAAGCCATTAGAGTACATCATCATAAATTAGGTATTACTATCACTACTTTCCAGGAGTGAGATTTCTATTGAGAAGGTTGCGCTGATATTTGAATTCAAACAATATGAGAAATCGAGTTAAAGGAAGGCCATATCCCACCTTACCGCAAATGGGTGACGTCAAAGAAAACCCTTGACACCGTGTTCTCAGTGGAAAGATCGGCCATAAATGGCCAACTTTTCATGGCTCATACTTAAAACTTTGAATGAATCTAAAATTCTGGATAATCTCAATATTCTTCACTTTTTC
Organism: Diaphorina citri; assembly: GCF_000475195.1. Taxonomy (NCBI): domain Eukaryota; kingdom Metazoa; phylum Arthropoda; class Insecta; order Hemiptera; family Psyllidae; genus Diaphorina; species Diaphorina citri. The sequence continues at coordinate 60,074 of NW_007377634.1, read as the reverse complement.
CCTTTTATAGGAAATTGGTGGCCTAATAAATACATAATTATGTAGAGAACGTCACTAATACTACAGTACTTTTCGATCTGTTTACAGCCAGAACGGGTTCATCTGTCTGTCTTTCTACCGAAGAAACGAACACATTGTTGAGGTTCAGACAGGTAAGTAGTGCACTCTGGAGAGGACACGCTGGTACCTTTCACAGTTATCTACCACCATGTGAGAGCACTTGTACTTTCTAGCCAGAGATAGTTTACTACTGACACTGCCAATGACCTGTAAATATTTGGTTAGTTCATTTTCTGGTGCATTGTTCTTAGCTAGTTCTCTGACAATATCTTCAACAGGTACTAAAGTGGACACTGACTTCCCACCATGCCACTTCTTAGAAACAAACAGTTGAGATATCACAGGCCAATGTTGAATTTTGGATTTCTCTTTCAGAAATACCCAATGGAATAGTTTGTCACTAATGTTGAGCATCTTACAGAATTTATCTATTGATATCTTGGGATCATTTGGTTGAGCATTGATTGCATGATATCACAGGCCAATGTTGAATTTTGGATTTCTCTTTCAGAAATACCCAATGGAATAGTTTGTCACTAATGTTGAGCATCTTACAGAAGTTATCTATTGATATCTTGGGATCATTTGGTTGAGAATTGATTGCATAAGCTAAGGAGACCACACCTGTAGATTGGTACAACTTTTTGTCCACAGAATTTTGCCATTCCTGTAATTTGATTAGGTTGTCAATATAGACTTTATCAGGATCCATTAGAAAATAGCTATTTGAGATAGACTTTAAGTTGACCAGTTGATTGGACTTACTATTCACACAATTTGTAAACCTTAACATCCCTGCCTCTCTGTTAAATCCTAGGATATCATACAGTTCAATGGCTTTAGGAGATAGACTTTAAGTTGACCAGTTGATTGGACTTACTATTCACACAATTTGTAAACCTTAACATCCCTGCCTCTCTGTTAAATCCTAAGATATCATACAGTTCAATGGCTTTAACTAGGTCACCCTTGGCAATTAAAAAGTTTACATAAATATCAAATGCTTTGGTTTCACTGAGAAATATTTCATTCATAATAGTGGGTTTTAAAGTTTTAGCAAGAAAACTAATAACTTTTAGTATGACATTATTGTTTTTCTTGTTAATGGCACAGGTAAGAAGTTGTTTTTTTGACACTAAGGACTTGAATGGTTCCAGACATTCGTCTTGTCCTTTACACATGTTGGACACAATGTTACTGATATCTATGGGTTTGAGCAATTGTCTGATTGTGTCATAAATAAATTGAGTCGTAGTTGTTTTGTTAAATAGGAAATCTTCAGACACAGAAAGTAAGTAAGTACCTATATCTTTTAAAATTTTGAAATCCTGATAACTACAGTGAGCCAAATCACCATATCTTATCCTCTTAATTATTTTTCATAAAATTTGAAGGTTTTCCAGTTTTCTCCCTAACCTTCTTGGCTATTCCACTGATTTCTAACTCCATTACTTCACAAAATAGGGTAGGTAATAGTCAGACTGCGACCTTTGATAAAAGAATTCCACAGAATACGGAATTAGCACAAACGGAACCTGGGGATTTAGACCTACCGGTAAGAGTCATTATACCGGTAATCAATGTACAGGGTGGGCTGTGAAAGCAGCAAAAAGACTTGCCAATATACAACTCCATTCAGAAGTGCTGGACAAAGTAATAGAGTTACAAAATGGCAGGATTAAATCAAGAGGGCTGAAGGAACACTTTTGAAACGTACCACCCAGGATGAACAACAATGGAAGAACTTTGGAGATACTTACTACATTCTAAATTAGACTACATTCTAAGACCTTTTTCTCGGCAATTCACCTCACATGGGTGCATCCAAAATCCAGTAGAACGTCAGGTGTGCCAGTTGGTATACTTTGATGACTTTGCATGGTTCGTGAGGAAAGCTGCTGGCTACAGAAATCTTTCACTTTCGGGAGATAAGTCGATATGAAAATAAACGACCATTCTGAAACTTTTTCGCCACTCTGTAATTTACGTCATGACCATTATCCCGATAAGTTTTACAGCCAAGCCCCCTTCGAGGGGGTCTCACAAGTCACAATACATAATAAGCGTTCATTCCTTATCAACTTTTTAAAAGGCGCTACCGCAGTGAGACCCGGTAGACAAGAGTTCCATATTCTATATGTCTCAGTGGCGTAGATTAGGTGTTCAGAGGTCGAACAGAGCCAGTAGCGATGACATGTTGAATATATCAGTTCCCAGTGGATTGCTGAAGTTAGGTAATGTTGCGTGTAGTTAGGTAATATCCGGATGGGCAATCGAGTGTTGCTGGCTCTTCCCGGCCGCAATCGGACTAGGTGAGACTAATGTGTGAGAAGGCGGGTAGCTTGTCACCGAATGGAGTGTAAAACGCCCGTCACTGAAAACCGTAGCTACATGTGATGTCAATTATCATACAATGATGCCAATTCTCAACGTACCTATAGGTACCTATCTAACAATCCAGATATACAAGTCGGTATTGAAGTAGGTACCTAAATTGTTTGCAAGTTGTGATCGTAAGAACGTAAACGTAAGTAAGTACCTACCTACTTTTGCTAGTAGCATAACAACTTGTTTCAGATAATTTCTGATGAACCATTGGTCGACACTGTTTGCTTTTTATTTCGTTATCTATCAATCCATTTTGATTGCTATACTTACCTACTGATGTGCGATGGCACTAGAGAGGGTCAGGTTCAATTTATATTATAGTACAAGAAATGTGTAATGTAATACTTTAATGCAAATAAACTAAATAATTACGATTTCATAAGTTTGTAGAGTTTTCATTGTCTTTTTTTTCTCTTGGAGGGATGCGTCCTTTTATTTGGCTTTCCCTTTTTCCATCTAGCTAACTCCATTGTGAAAAATAATCAATTTTATTTAAAATAATGAAAAGTATAGCCAGGTTTAAATAAGTATAAAAAAATAAACAATTTATTTGTATGTAGGTACCTAGATGAATAATTATGTTTATTGATGTCAATTATCATACAGTGATGTCAATTCTCTAGGTACCTACCTATCTAACAATCCAGATATAGGTACAAGTCGGTATTGAAGTACCTAAATTGTTTGCAAGTTGTGATCGTAAGGACGTAAACGTAAGTAAGTACCTACCTACTTGTGCTAGTAGCATAACAACTTGTTTCAGATAATTTCTGATGAACCATTGGTCGACACTGTTTGCTTTTTATTTCGTTATCTATCAATCCATTTTGATTGCTGATTATTCTTCGCGGGGGAGATCCCGGAATTTATTCAAAACTCCTCGGTGCATGTAGTAATTACGTGCGTTGTTGAATCATGAATTGCAATCGATAATATAATTATCTTGATTACGCTTTGTTTAACATTGGTATCTACCTACTTTCACAGAAACAATCAACTGCTCATCTTTTATTCTCAAAGTTTGATGGCGGAGATTATCCGATGACATCGCCTCTTACAATGTTAAATGGTACACAAATTCATACTTCATACACTTTCTTCACGGTGTCTACCTATTCGTCCAAAAATATGGAAAAGAAATGCCGCTTTCATTACGTTTACATTTCTCGTGTCGCCCTTCTTCACTCATTTCTTACCATCACGTGTTCAGAATACTGTTCCCTAATAGCTAACTGATAGGAGGTAATAAAACAACAATATTAATCATTATTTGATAGGACTTTACACAATAATAATTGTTATTTGTCAATCAAGTCATTCTTATCCTAATTATTCGGTCCGGGACCACATTCGGCCGTTTCGCTATCTCCTTAGCCGTCAATGTCGAGTTACGTCGATGCTGAATCCATAATCCATTTTGATACAAGGTTCCTCGATTGTTCAAACCCTCCGATACAAATAAGAAAGGCATCGGCGCGGCGTCAACTATCATGTACTCTTGAGACGCATCAACCATCATTTAAACATCAGATTCACAGTTACTGGTGTTCTTCCCAAGTAGCACTATTCACTATTTGCAGGTGAATTTTTACCCTGACTTTAGTAATTAGCATAATGTTTAGTAGGATCTTAAGTTCTTGGCCAGTGCTGAGATATGAACATTCTGAAGAACGTAGGTTGATAAGAAATTCTCAAATTTATCAAAATAACGAAACATCACCAAGTCAATGATAGTGAGCAACACTTTACGTTTTCTTTCTTGCCCACGTGTTCTCTCTCTTGATTACGCTTTGTCTAACATAGGTATCTACCTACTTTCACAGAAACACTCAACTGCTCATCTTTTATTCTCAAAGTTTGATGGCGGAGATTATCCGATGGCATCGCCCCTTACAATGTTAAATGGTACACAAATTCATACTTCATACACTATCTTCACGGTGTCTACCTATTCGTCCAAAAATATGGAAAAGAAATGCCGCTTTCATTACATTTACGTTTCTCGTTTCCCCCTCCTTTACTCATTTCTTATCATCACGTGTTCAGAATACTGTTCCCTAGCTAACTGGTAGGAGGTAATAAAACAACAATATTAATCATTATTTGATAGGACTTTACACAATAAATGTTATTTGTCAATCAAGTCATTCTTATCCTAATTATTCGGTCCGGGACCACATTCGGCCGTTTCGCTATCTCATTATCCGTCAATGTCGATAATCCATTTTGATACAAGGTTCCTCGATTGTTCAAACCCTCCGATACAAATAAGAAAGGCATCGGCGCGGCGTCAACTATCATGTACTCTTGAGACGCATCAACCATCATTTAAACATCAGATTCACAGTTACTGGCGAGTATTTTAACCCTCCGATACAAAGAAAAGCGTCGCCGTCGACTATGATGTACTCTTGAGCCGCATCAATCATCAATTAAAAGCTATCTATATCCGCACTCGTCGACCGACATCGACTGAGGTCGCGACTACGTATAGACATTAGACACAGCCAAACATCAGATTCACTTTTACTGACGTTCTTATTCTTACAAGTTCCAAGTAGCACTACTCACCATTTGCAGGTGAATTTTTACCCTGACTTTAGTAATTAGCATAATGTTTAGTACCTAGGATCTTAAGTTCTTGGCCAGTGCTGAGATATGAACATTCTGAAGAACGTATGTTTATTTATTATTATTGTGTAGGTATACAAAGAAATTTAAAATTAAAGTATGTACATAGGTGTACATAAATAATTTGTATCTACATATATATATATGTACATTGTAGAGTAAAATTTAAAATACAGATCTCAAGAGAGAAATAAGTTTCCTGTCAAAGTAGAGCAGTAGGTAATGGACCCTACCGAGAAATTATATTAAGCTTCCCTATATCATAAATTATATGGATAGATGACTATAACTGACAGGATATTTCACATTAAAAAACTTCAGAAATTACCAACAACATTCAAACAATGAATATTCAATGAAAAGGCGATGAAAAATAATAAGCACAAAACAAGTTGGACAAATGCCAGAAATTTCTTGTGGGATAGGATGGAATAGAAAGCCATTAGAGTACATCATCATAAATTAGGTATTACTATCAGTAGGTACTTGGAGGAAAAAATGAATAATAATGATACCAGTTTATCTGCAATGTACATGATATTTACTATAGCTGATATATTGGAACAAGCTGATATATTGGATAGATCTCATCAGAAATTATTTCCAGGAAAATGTGAGGAATCATGAACAACTGCCCAGCATCTATTTCAATTTAAGTACAATGTAAGAGGTCCAAAATTATCTTTATTGCAGAAGTTAATCTCTAACATAGAGATTAAGCAGTCCAGTCCACCTTGATAAAAATGATAGATCTCATCAGAAATTATTTCCAGGAAAATGTGAGGAATCATGAACAACTGCCCAGCATCTATTTCAATTTAAGTACAATGTAATAAGTCCAAAATTATCTTTATTGCAGAAGTTAATCTCTAACATAGAGATTAAGCAGTCCAGTCCACCTTGATAAAAAATAATTTACAAATAGTAACATTTCATGTAGGTAGGAAAGATTATAAATATAGCCGGTAAGAGACAGTTCAGTTTTTCCATTTGGTATTATTCCTCAAGGCATTCTCAGCATAGAAGTAGCTCTCAGACTGTGTAACAAGTCTTCAAATGTCAGCAAAAATGCTAGCAGTTCATTCACCCAGGATAATTGATGTCGGCATTAAAATAGCAACAGGTAGGTAGATGTTCTTCAGATAATCCTGCTTAAGAAGGCTTTTCGAAGAATTAATTATTCTTAACATTATAATTTCACGTAAGCACTAAGTTCAAGAAGCTATGTAGGTAAATGCCATAAATGTCCTTATCAGTAAAGGTCAAATATCTACCTAATCAGATACCTATACATAATATGATAGTTTGATAGTAGATAAATATACGGTACCTTAGGTACCTACCAAAGGATATTATGGTCTTGAAAATCAGGACATAGGAAAAAATCCACTTGGTCTCTATATTTAGCTCTAATATCAATGTTTTTCTTCTAAAAACATCGTTAATATATAGGTACCTACTTATCTCATTTTCACATAGACTATAAATAAGTAGGTACCAGAACTAAATTCACTAGATTGCTAGAATCATTAGGTATGTATCTTCTACACATCATGAGAGTAGGTACTCAACTACTCATACTTCCTACCTAGGTAGGTATCAGTACCTACCTAGGTAGGATGTTAATACCTTATCCATCTATTATTTAATTTGTAAATATTTCGACGCCTCACAGGCAAAATATTTATAAACACGGAACGGGAACTGAGTGACTTCCTATCTTAAGGTCATAGCTTGTTTATTTTTACACAATCGGAAGGTCACTGGTTCTGCCAGCAGATTGTCAGCAACTTGTACTGAATTAACCTGGTGGACCAGACCGGTTTAGGTTAGGTAGCTTTGCGAGATGAACGTCTTGTACCGAATCTAACCGAGTATCGCGGACAGCTTTAGGTATTTTTATACGTCATAGAGGTAATTTGTTATTATTATTTTTTTTTTTGAAAATATTTAAAGATGTATATTTTTTACAACAAGGTTTACATACCTACATCTGTCATCATTACTGTTCTAAGGGTAGGTTTTTTTTTTCTTTTACCAGCCCGATTTCGGAAATTTTTACCAGAAAAGGAAGTTCAATAGGTAGGTATAGGTACTCAGACTACTGAGTGACGAGGAAGCACTTGGCATTTTTTATTCCTCTAAATTTTTCGTTCCACCGTCCACAAAAAACTTTGCAAAGTTCAACATGGACCTTCACAGTTCACAAAGTTACTGAGATTCGTGAGATATCAATCAAGACGTTCAATGAAGAAGTAAATTCAAAAGAGCAAAATACGCCTACCCTCCCATTGTGTAATCAAATCAATAAAAATACGCCTAGTGTGAGAACACAGCCATCCGTATATTGATCTCCCCTACTTTCATCAAAAATGTAAACAAAATTTGAAAATAATTAAAAAAGAAAAGAAAAAAAAATTAGTGATCTCATCTCATTTCTCAATCTCCCCCATTCATTCACACCCTTATCAGGCGTTATCAGCGCTTCTCATTATCATTAGCACTCGTAATTTGATATCAGTTATTAATCAAGCTGTCCTAAATCATTAGAACCAACCTCTTCATTCTTATCAAGTTCTTCAAGTTGACGATGGACTAATCAGATGGTTGTACGGATGTTAAGTTGCTATGGAAAGGAAGGTAGTTTTCTCATTGTTTTAAACATAAATACCCTTTTATTGTTTGTCAAATGCTGTTCCGTCATTGGTGCACTGTGCTAAATTTTATGACCTGACTTGGAGTTGAACCACCAACCTCCAGAACCGATATCCATGATATGCTAGTCATTGCCTTACTGATTGTTCTTTATAAGACACTCTTTGTTGTTGCTGATGGTGATAACACCTCTTGTTAACATTAAGAGGAATAGGTATTTCTCTGACTTGTTGGTGTAGTGGTCAAGATGATTGCCCTTGACTTTACCGGAGGAATGTTTAGTATTCTCCAGATGGTCATCCTGGCCATCAACTTTGGTAAGTTTTCACTCCCTAAACTTATTTAAACTTATTTTTGTAGTTGGCTCGAAGTTAACCTGCCTCGGCGGTGTAGTGGTCAAGACACTCTTGGATATCAACTTGATTTTCTTTTATTCATCCGTATTTTATTGTATCCTCAAAAAATTGAGAATTTGGCCACAATAATAGTAGTAGCTTACTGTTGAGAGTGCTGAGTAAATGGACTCTTTAGCCCTAGATCGGGAATTACCTATCAAGTAGGCTTGACAGGTACGTCTGAACAGGTGCGCCTGATAGGTCTACCTGATTGGACCAAACAGTATTAATAAGGTGCTGTTATTCTTTCTTGACGAATCAATTTGTTTGTACCATTGTTTCTATTTTTCAACGTTTTTTTTTTTTCAGACGACTGGGATGGTTTCCTGATTGACAGAACCAAGTTGGGTCTTGGATTGTTCAGTGTTTCGTTTGACATCCTCTTCATGATTCAGCACTATGTTCTATACAGGTATGTTTACTTTAAGGCATTCGGGAGCATCCTTTCTATGTTCTTTATAAGACACTCTTTGTTGTTGCTGATGGTGATAACACCTCTTGTTAACATTAAGAAGAATAGGTAGGTATTTCTCTGACTTGGTGTAGTGGTCAAAATGATTGCCTGGTAAACAGGAGGGCATGGGTTCAATCCCAGTCAAGGTATTGACTTTTATTCTTAACATTGTTTGAGAATTTGAGCACAGTAAAACTTACTCTCTTTGAAAAATTCCTCACTTTGTTGACTAAATCTTTAAAATAATCATGGACCAAACAGTATTAATAAGGTGCTGTTATTCTTTCTTGACGAATCAATTTGTTTGTACCATTGTTTCTATTTTTCAACGTTTTTTTTCAGACGACTGGGATGGCTTCCTGATTGACAGAACCAAGTTGGGTCTTGGATTATTCAGTGTTTCGTTTGACATCCTCTTCATGATTCAGCACTATGTTCTATACAGGTATGTTTACTTTAAGGCATTCGGGAGCATCCTTTCTAACATCAGGCTTATATGTGAATGTTCTAGTCGATTGGATTGTAAATTGGGGAGCATTTTCAAGCCATATTTTGATACTA